>NC_073695.1:239873243-240054107 GCF_029784165.1 Wyeomyia smithii | reverse complement strand
TGTTTATCGTAATGTTGACATCTTGCTCAAATCCGTTCCAATCGTTTTTTCTCAGTAAGTTCGACAGTTGACGATGAGAGTGGGAAAAAAATCAGTAAACAGCCCACCACCGTTTTTACCCACTCTTTTCAATCGAAGCTTCTTACTCGCTTACCCATCCCAACCGATTAGAGCGACTCGGCAGATCACAATCGACTGATGACTGGCCTGATAAACGACTACAATCGAGTTTTGGCCGTGTGCGAAGTGTGAGAAAATTGCCAGCGGCCCATTTCACAGGCTGTTAGTTGTCCACACGTGTCACTGAGGGCACACAACGAACGGCGAACGGGTGGCACCCGAAAAGGGATTGATTTCCGGTTTCCGGATTTCGCCTCGAACCGTCCGTTGGTTCGTTCGACCGATCGGAGCGGAGCGAAGTGAAACGCAGGCAGAAAGGGACGTCTCAATTTTGTTCTCCTAGCTTCTAGCAGCTGTCGACGTCTGGTTGATTTTTTCTTATCCCACTTTTGATGAGTTCCAGGCTCCAGCTTCCGCTCCTGTCGGATAATCAAGCAGCCGGAAAGCGGTGCTCGGGAGCTCGATAAATTTTCCTTCAAAGTTGCGTAATTTCATTAGGAGAGCTTGGTAACTTTTCTTAATAAAGTCATGAATCACGTGCAGGATTCGTCGTTTCAGTTAGGAAACATAATTCTAGCGCCCTTCATACGGCACCTGTCATCCATCAATCGTCGCTTTCCACTGTTTTCCACCCAACAAACTGTTCGGTGGGGGGAAGGAGTGTATCGCAAGGAATTTAAATAAAACAACCATCCATTAAGGGTGGGCTCCGGGGACGGGAACGCAGAACCGGTACCTGGAACAGTGATGTAACGTGTGAGTGGAAATTTAAATTACAATTATTTATTGCTTTGTGCGCTGTCAGCGCTGATAGCAAAATCAGCCTTTCCTTTCTTGTTTTGGTCGCGTGCGTCCTTCGTCCCAAACAAGGCGAGGCTGCCGAAGAGACTATTAGCATTGCTGGTAAACGATCTGAACTTAACTTCGAACCGTGTCTTACCTCAGCTACAAGGCGAATAAAAATTCTCTAAATATTTGAACACATTCCGGCTGAGCCCATTAGCCAAGGCACATTATAGCCGCGCCACTCGGAAGACGCTACTCCGTTTCGGTGTAGGTACGCAAAGGACGCCTGGTGTGGGTGGCCGCGGATTTTAATATTGTCACTCATAAATTTTCGACACATTCGCAACGGCTCGAAAGTGCTCCCGGTGTTTCGGTACGTAGAAAGCTGCTCCTCTGATGATTATTCTGTCGTTTGGGCCTAAATTTGTTAAGGAGTTTACTGCCGTGAGAAATTGAAGATTTAAGTACGGTGTTGTGGAATTCATTATTTACCGGTAGAAAGTGAAATAAAACTCGATTTTTCTGGCATGTGGCGTGACAATCCAACTAGAGCGAGAGAATCCTTTCTTGAAGTCACCCAGTCATTCGCGCTTCCCTCCTTCACCGGAGGCTAGAGTTTTCAATTGTTTGTCCACCATACAAACCGGTGGAAATTTGATACCTATTCTGTTCGAACATCCCTCGGTCGGGTCGGGCGAATCACTGTCACGGAAGCCCAGCGAGCACAAGGGAATTAACAACATTATTTACAAACAAGCGGCTCATAAAAGATTTCCAAAAACCCAGTCAGCTACAACAATAATAACATCAACAGTTGCAGCCCTGCAGCGGGGAAAGCAGATTTTGCGCTATTGACGTGATTCTAATGAACCCTCAAAGCTGTGTACCTTTGCCGAGACTGGAAAGGGGCAGGCACCCCGCTAGCCGGCGACAAAATAGAAATTGAATTGTTACTCTCCTGTTGAACTATTTTTTTACAAGCCACGCTGTCGCATTAGCGTTTACGGGAGCAAAACAAGACCAACAGCCGAGAAAAAAACCGGTGAAATACAAAACCTGCAAATTGAACCCTCGGTAAAAGCGATGCGTCTGATTGACATACCGTTTCACACAATTTAAGCTTCGAGCTGGAGGAGAAAGTTTGTGAGCAAGAAAAAAGAAGTGACTACACCTAACTATACAAACGAAGGTTTCACGTAGAATTGTGGAGTTAAACGAATTGTTTTTGCTGCGACATTGATATAAAATTTGAAATGAACCACTTCATTCAATCTCGTGACTGTCATAGACTTAATTATTCACATTTCAATGAATCTATGCTTGTAGCTGCAAAACCACAATGACCTCACAAAAAGCGTATTTTTGTATAAATCTGAAACTTAATTTTGATACATCTCAAAACGAGTGCATTTTGGAAGTTAGTCGCCAAAAGTCTTGTAATTTAATTTTATATATAGAATCATGTAGCATAATTGAAATTGGATTATTGTTGAGTAGAATTGAAATTTGAAAAATTGCGCAGAACTTAATTTCCAAGTAATAAAATTGACTAACATTTATCCCAATATTTTATCAAAATATTGGATATATGGCAAATTTCAACCAAAAACTAATTTAAAGAGAAAATGTAACGCTTTTTTGGTTCAATTCATTGTTCAGTGTTCAAAAATGTCTAAAACGAGAAAATGTCAAATATGTCCTACATTGACATTAAAGACATTTTAACAATTCAAACTCAAAAAAAAAACAACATAAATCTATACTTGAGAAAAAAAGCTTATATTAATTTTGGTTATATTTTAGATCATGTTGCTTAAAAACTTTGTGAAAAACTAATATTTTGTAACTCTTGAATTAGAGAAATTTTGCTTAAAGTGGTTTTCAAAACCCAGCTTTTTTGCTCGATTTTTTTTAAATTTAATTTTACAGTGTAGTTAAGTTCAGATGACTTTCAAAACTTCGGAAGACGCAGCTTTTGGTGACTAAACTTTCGAGATATCTTTTACGGCTTAAAATCTATGAACATTTCAATTAACAAAATACATCTTTTTCGAATGTTGCTATCTCTGAATGGGGCAGATGAGAAACATATCATTTGATTTCACTTGGAAGAGTTTCTTGTTCATTTTATATTATAGAAATTACTTAATCCTCTAGTACCCAGTGCCGCCTTGAGACGGTCTTCAGTTGAACCTCTAAAAAGCTTCAATCAATACTTAAAAAATGTTTATAAAGTTTCAAAGTGATTTTTTCGAAGTCCGTCTGAAAATAATTCGGGCACTAGAGGGTTAAAATTAAATAAAATCAGTTTGAATCTGTTTATTGAAGTAGAATACTTCTCTCAGGAAGTTCGGCTACATAGGGATGTGAAATGAAAATCTAAAACCGAAAAAAGAGAAAAATATGTCCAATTTCAAATGCTAATAAATCGGTTAGTATTCGATGGATTTCCTTCGTTCTTGCAGCAATAGGTTGGAAAATCTTCTAAAATTCTTCCCAAATGCAGATAATTATCATTTTATTTTTCAAGCCATTGTACTATTGAAAATAGTCAAACCTTGTCAAAACGAAAACTTCGGCCTCTGATTGGTCGTTATATGATTGCTTCCCAAGCACGGTCGACAGAATCATAGACCTTGCCATTTGAAATGTGGAATTTGGCCTATATAAGAGCCTGTTTCAGCCGAAGCCGCTCATTCTTCGTCTCACGTCGGTGTGTACAGACTTTTAGTTTACCTATCGCATTCGTTTATCTTACCTATCACATTCGTTATACAACAGTACGTTGTCGGGTCCCAACGAAATGGGAAAAACGGGTTCCAGTAAGGAGCAAAGCAATAAGCGTCCTCGTGACCCTGCTGAAAAGGATGATGGAATCGCCAAGAAGATACTAGCTGCTAACAAGTTTGCATCGCTGGCTGACCAAACTACCGAGAAAACGGAAAAGAAGGAGAAAATGCCGCCTTTCTACGTAAAAGGTTTCCCGCCTAGACTAAGGCAACACTTCAATGAACTTATCAGCAAAGGGCTGAAAGCTACCCTGAGGTTATGCACGGACGGCTACAAAACGATATTGCAGCTACAAAACCATTCAAAGTTATACTGCGTGGTTTACCGGAATTGGAACTGGACGAGTTAAAAACGGAGCTTGTCGCTTGCGGTCTAGAAGTGAAAGCAGTATACAAAATGATAAGACACAACAAAGCCATCAAGTATCGTGATCAGTTATACCTGATCCACCTGACCAGAGGTTCAACTACACTGAGCACAGGGAAAACAATCACCGCCCTATTCAACATCATCGTGCAATGGGAGCGATACAAACCGATTCATCGCGATGTCACGCAGTGTTCCAATTGCTTGAACTATGGACATGGCACAAAGAATTGCCACATCAAGAGTCGCTGCATGAAATGTGCAGGTCCGCATCGAACAGTGGACTGTCTTGCTAAGGGAGCCGAACAAATCAAGTGTCTCAACTGTGACAAAGAACATGCTACGAACAGCCGTTCCTGTCCAAAATGAGCAGAATTTATCAAAATTCGAAGTGAAATTGCCAATCGCCAGCGACCGTCGAATAGAAAAAGTGTACAACCTAGCGATACACCAACCCCGCCAGCGACTTCAAGTACGTTGCCGTTTCCACCTCCTCCAACTGGTGGTGTTCCTAGCCGGGACCCCCCCGGATTTTTGAGTTATGCACAGGCTGCCAGCATGCCCCCAGCAAGTAGCAATTTGTACACGATGGAACAGCTACGCTTTTTCTTAAACTCGATCAGCAAACAAAGGCTTGTCGCACCAACCAGGAACAGATTGCGGTCATGACGACTTTTTACTACCGTCATAGATCCATTCTTTCGAATCTTTAACTGGAATGCTTGCTTTGTGGTCAACAAGAAGTTATAACTTCTACATTTTCTGAACATACACCACATCGATGTCGCTGCAATAACCGAAACACATTTGCAGCCGAACTTAAACTTCTGCCTGCCGGAGCACTCGATAGTCAGACTGGATCGCACAACCTCAGCTGGGGGCGGGATTGCAATCGCCATAAGGAGAGGACTACCATACAAATCACTACCGAGTTTCAAAACAACCTTTGTCGAAGCTGTAGGAATCGAAATGACCACCACTGATGGACCACTCACATTTATTGCGGTCTATTGTCCGAAGCAGTCTAGACGGGCAAATGGAACCACGGTGAAATTGAAGAACGACATCCAAAAGCTGTCTAGAAGAGGAGTCAATTTCGTCATCACAGGTGATCTCAATGCTCGCCACTCCGCTTGGGGTGACTCCAGGTGCACCTCAAATGGTAATATCATCGTAGAAGATTCCGAAGCTGGATATTACTATCCCGCTCATCCGGAATTGCCAACTTACATCTCCCCTGGTGGTGTAGGCTCCAAGCTTGAAATTTTTCTGAGCAACATCACCGATCGATTTTCGATTCCGAAAACCATTACAGAGCTCTCCTCGGATCATCTTCCGGTCATCGCTGAGATTGGTGCTAACGTAGTACGGCGCCAAGTTCAACAAAGAAGAAAATAACACCGTGCAAATTGGGTTCAGCTGCAGCGGTATGTTAAAAACTATCTTGATGCGGACATCACTTTGAACAGCACTGGAGACATCGATCGTACTCTACAGTCCATGATAAACGTCATCCAGGAAGCAGAATGCCGCTACATCCCATTTGTTCCAGTGACACGTAAGTTTGCGCAAATTGACGACAACAATAAGCGCATAATTTCCTTGCGAAACTCGCTGAGAAGGCAATACCAACGTACCCGCAACCCTAGGCACCGATTCTACGCTAGACAGCTGACAAAAATCGTTCAAGAACGTTTGGAGAAAGTGAAAAACAGACAGTTTGCAACCGAATTACGTAACTTGCCCAACTGCTCACGACCATTTTGGCGTGTGGTTAAAGTGTTAAAGAACAAACCGAAACCCATCCCGCCGTTAATAGCAGGCTTCTTCCGTTCTCTTGATTTTTGCCCAAATTTCCTTTTCTACCTGCCAAACCCCTTGGAGAACTAGACTTTCTCTCACACAGAGTGAGTAATTATCCACATTTAGGCGTAGAGTATTTCAGTCGCAGAGTTCCTTTTCACTCTTTATCATCACGTGTTAGGGATAAACATTTGCTCTCTCAGTTTAACAGGGAGTAGTTTTCGTTAGCTTCTCCTTTACTAGAAGAGAAGTTGGCCAAACATCAAAACATTTAGGTTCACATTGAAGCCACATCCCAACCGTTTTCGAATTTAATATTATAGGAAAATTCACAACTCACCATGGGTGCGTATTCTGCAGAAAGTTCGATTTTATACTGTTTTTGCCGCACCCCAGAGCGATGAGAACGGTAACGCAATGCTCAATTGGTCGCCGAGCAATTTATTTCATTTTTCTTGCGTGCGCGGATGCTCTGTCAAATTAGGAGTGTTTTTTCGTCAGAGAAATTATTACTCTGCGCTCTCTCTACAGCAGATGGTGTGATGCACATTGAATGTAAGCTCGCAGTTGTTAAGAGGGAAGAAAACTTTTTCTCTTTAAGATGAAGATGAACAAAACACAGCCTGGTTAATAGTGAATAGTGAAACTCTGCTAACTTCCCGCGAAAAGGCTTGTGCTATCTCTCAGCATTTTGCCGCTTCCCACAATCTTGGTCGTGATATTGTGAGTGGAATCGAACCAGCTGTCAGAGAATCGATAGTAATTCTGGCGCACACACCAAATACCACCTGATCAGCGGATAACAGTGGACGAGGTACAGAACAACATCAAATTCTCTCGGCCTGTTCCAGTCGAAGCCCCTCATAACAGTTCTAGACAGCGACAACAGCAGTCTTCCCTTAGCAGCAGCAGTAGCAGTGCAGTGGATACCAGGCGGATAGCGGCCACAGCTGTGGCATGGCAATGGATAGAGTGCACTAGTTGCAGCGGATCTCAGCATCGATAGCAGCTGAGCCAGCAGCGGATACCAATAGTAGCGTATAGCGGCCAAAACATTGGCATGGCTACGGATGGTGTAGCAGTTGCAGCGGGATTAAGATCGATAGTAGCTGATGCAGTGAGGCATTCAGTGAAATCGAAAATTTTTGCAGTCTCTGTGCGATAGCGGGAACTAGTAAATGCATTCAATGAAAAGTTGACTCATTTTGACAACACATGAGCCGTCTAGTTTTGAGTGTTAAATCAGCTTTTCACTGTTTATTCTATCACAAGGAATACTTTATTCGCACAGTCAGTGATAACGCCAAGATGTGATCGGTATCTTATCCGATATTGAATTGAACAACAAATAAAAAAATGACTAACACGCAAGCAGCCTTGCGGTCGTGGCTATGCACACAACCCTCCTGTGAACATTCGCATTCAAATTGACATCTGCATTCGCATTTGCATCCACATTATGAGGTCATAAGATAGAAAAAAAATTATCGCTTCATCAATTTTGCAGCAAAATTCACATATCTGCAGGTGTCACATCCGTAACATCCCTTTTCAAAAGATGGCACATCCTTTAATTTACAAAATTTTGAAATTTGCACACAAAACGCTCTCTCTCTCTCTCTCTCCCTCTTTCTCTCTCCCTCTCTCTCTCTCTCTCTCTCTCTCTCTCTCTTTCTCTCTCCTTCTCTCTCTCTCCTTCTCTCTCTCTCTCTCCTTCTCTCTCTCTCTCTCCTTCTCTCTCTCTCTCTCCTTCTCTCTCCCTCTCTTTCTCTCTCTCTCTCCCTCTAGGAACAGCATAAAAATAATTTGATTTGAAAGCTATTTGTGTGCTAGAACTCAGAAGACTCGTTTCTATGATTCTGGATCAGTTTTCATTGCTAATACACCGCAAGGAAGTGTTTTAGGGCCCATTTTGTTTATAATTTATTAGAGAGGTTCCACACACACATTTTGTTTATAATTTATATTAATGACATGAAGCGAGTTTTACGGTTTTGCGATGTAAATTTATTTGCCGACGACACTGTTCTGTTCATTGCGATTAAAAATCCAACTGCTGTTGAAACACTTTAAAACCAAGATTTACATTATCTGGCAAATTGGTTAAATTTAAAAAAACTTAAACTGAACTTTAGCAAAAAAAATTTTTAATTATTTCCTCGAACAAGTCCAGACCAGACGTAAATGTTGCAATTAATGGTGAGATTGATCGCGTGAATGAGTTAAAATACCTTGAAGAAATCATTGGTGACAAGGTCACTTTCAAGTCTCACATTGACAACGTCATTAGAAAAATAGCTAAAAATACGGTATTCTGTGCCGTTTAAAAAGTGAATTTACTGTTAGTGGTAAAACTTTGTTGTATAAGTCAATCATTTCACCACATATAAACTTTTGCTCATCCATCTTATTCCTTGCAAATAATACACAAATATTGAGACAACAGCGGTTACTAAATAAAGTTATGGGATTAATATTAAGATGTAATAGATACACTTCCTCAAGTTTCATGCTGGACGCGTTGCAATGGCTTTCTTTGAAGTAACGAGTATATTTTTTGACAATGGCGTTCCTTTATAATTTTTTTAATAATATGCTGCCTCGATATTTGTGTCATCGAATTGATAGGGGAAGTGATTTTCATAGGTACAACACTAGAAACGCGAAAGACGTTAGAACACGACACTTTTTATTTAGTAGTTCACAGAACTCTCTGTTGTACAAAGAAAATAACTTTTTTCAATTCGATGTCCAGACAAGTGAAACGTGCAGCAACAACGGCGGAGTTGAAAAGGCTTAGTATTTTACACATAACATCTGTTTTGATGACGGATTTCAACGATTTTTTTTGTAAAGTAATGAAGAAGATTGTAATATTTAAGTATTTCTATTTTTTAATTTATCTGGTACACTAAGTTATTATGTTCATTAATGATGATGAAATTTTGTTTGAAGATAGCTAATAATTAATTTTTTTATTTATATCATCTGACGTAAAGTCTTAATGAATGTTAAAAGAGCCATTAAAAGTTTCTACAATTAATTAATCTATGTTTAAACATATGACTAGGCTCACCATACTCAAATAAATGCTCTACACTCGTGAAAGTTCTTACACTAAACGCAGCAGGTTCATAAGAACCAAAGTTTGTACGATGGTATTGGTTTACAAGCATAGAAGAGAGCCTTAGCATGCGTTGTGATGCACGAAAATTCATCATGGACAGCAGCTTCGGGGAATCCAGTTCAGAATTCAAAATCTTGGCGATAAATACAGCCTGCTGTAACTTACGGCGGCGGTCAGGAGTGTCAAGTCCAAGAAGGCGGCAACGGTCCGGATAGGGTGGTAGGTTGCTAGGTTCACGCCAAGGTAAAGCTCTCAGGGCCAGTCGAATGAATCGTCTTTGTACACGCTCAAGGCGCAGGTTCCCTGAAAGTTGGTGCGGAGTCCAGACTACACTAACGTTTTCAAGTAAGGGGCGCACTAGCGAACAATACAGTGCTTTCACACAGTGAGGGTCCTTGAAGTCGCGCGCAACTTTAGCGTTGAATCTCAATTGCCTACTTGCTCTCGAAATAACTGCAGCGCGATGTTCATCAAAAGTAAGCTTTCGGTCAAGAATAACTCCAAGATCAGTTACGCAATCTACTCTACGCAGCACTTCTCCATCGACAGTATAGTTGAAAATGATTGGCGTTTGAGTGCGATGAAATGTTATCACTTCACATTTTGCAGTGCTTATAATCAGAGAGTTTAGTTTACACCACGTCACAAATGTATTTAAAGGTGTAATCTGCAACCGATCCCAAGAGTATCAGCGACATCGTTGAAGAAAATAATGAAGAGAAGCGGCCCAAGGTTACTACCTTGTGGTACACCAGACTTATTTGTAAACGCAGACGATACACCGGATCCCAGCTTGACTTGTAAAATTCTATCACGCAGGAACGATTCAAGCCACTTAACGAACCGAGATGAGGCACCAAGACGGGAGATTTTGTTTAACAATATTTTATGGTCGATTCGGTCAAAAGCAGCCTTGAGGTCCGTGTAAATGACATCGACTTGTACTTTACGTTCGAGTTCTGAAGTGCAATGCGACGTGAAATGCATGAGATTTGTTGTCACAGATCGTCCGGGGAGAAAACCATGCTGGTCCGAAGAAATGTAGTTGCGTGCGCTACTCAATATAACAGAGGAATTCAGCCGCAACTTGACGTTCAGATGGCGCTTCGACACCAACTTTTTATTCTTTCACGCTAGAGCTCTGCAGTTTTCGACAAAGTTTTAGATTAGAAAATTTTATGTAACTGCGTAGAAGAAAAAAAAATTGTTTGAGTTTCACGTTTTTTGTAATAGTTTTGTGATTCGAAACATTAAAATCACCAAAGAATATGCAGTTTTCTGAATCAGCACAGTTTTCGGTTTAAGTATGCGTCGAGTTTTCGTTAGTAAAGCTAGGCTTATTGAGAGTAGATCCGTTGCTATTGGATTTGACTACGAAACAAACAAAGTAACATTTAATCCAATAGCAACGGATCTACTCTCAATAAGCCTAGCTTTACTAACGAAAACTTGACGCCTACTTAAACCGAAAACGTATGCTGATTCAGAAAATTACGTATTCTTTGGTGAATTTAATGTTTCGAATCACAAAACTATTACAAAAAACGTGAAACTTAAACAAATTCTTCAAAAACTCGTAAATTTCCAAAAAAATTTAAGAGACAGAAATTTTGTTTCTTCTACGAAGTTACATAAAATTTTCTGATCTAAAACTTTGTCGAAAACTGCAGAGCTCTAGCGTGTATGAATGAAAAGTTGGTGTCGAAGCGCCATCTGAACGTCAAGTTGAAGTTCTTATTACACTGAGAAACTTTTCTGAAAACTGCACATAGGTTGGATAGAATATCAAAGCACTGGACCGTGTATTCTATGGAATAAATACATAGCAATTGTATTTTTACATGAAACCTATGGTTATATTCAAACTGAAATATCACAAAAACACCAAAAAACACCTCTTTCAAAATTTCAGAAAATGAAGATTTTTTGATGGAGAATTTTTAGAAAAAAAATCATGGTTTGCTAATACTTGCTACCCGCAGAGATATCTGCTTCACAAAATTATGTATTTTTTTCAAATTTTGTGTAATATTTTCACTTAAGCACTTCAAAAACTTCTGTACTCGGAAGAAAACGACGTATTTATTCAATTTCTATCGAGAAAAAAATTGTAAGAAATTAACTCGAGTGAACTCATAAAATTACCGCAATAAAACGTGAATTTCAGACAACATTTATAAAAACTCGTAGATCTCTGAAACTTGAAGAGTTAGAAATTTTGTATATTCTGTAAAGTTTCATGGAATTTAGAGATCTACAACTTTGTTGAATACTGCAAAGCTCTAGCGTGTAATAGAAAGGAGTTGGCATCGCAACGCCACCTTTGCGGCTTAATTCCAAACTAATTGAAACATCCAAAATGAAGCCCTAATCATACCAAGAAATTGAGAGCGCTATTAATTTCGTTCCGCTAGATTCCATTTCTGGCCCAGTGTGCATTGTTTGTCTCTAAATAATATCTTTCATAGATAAATCGGCCAGCTCAAACCGATGTAGGGGTATGAGGTGGGACCATCATCATCATCATCATCATCATCATCATCATCATCATCATCATCATCATCATCATCATCATCATCATCATCATCATCATCATCATCATCATCATCATCATCATCATCATCATCATCATCATCATCATCATCATCATCATCTCCCTCTCTCTTTCGACTTATCAGTCGACATCATCTCGTGAAGATTGCTTGCTATTGTGGCAGTTCAGTACCCGCGGTACAAACAAGCGCAAGGATAAGTGCACCTTGTCCACGAGCACATAGCTTGGCAGGGCTAAATTCGGCGAAAGTTATGTGTTTTGGTGTGAGTTTTTACACCCTTGTCGAGCGATACAAAATGCAAACGTTTGCAATCCAGTATCATTACCGGTTGAAGGCTGGAATAATTGAAACGGTCAGTTCCAAGCTTCAATAGGTCCACGACGGTCAGACTTCTATCGCTAACTACGTCATCGATATCCACTGCTACACGGTGTACTCCAGCGTGGAAAGCTCACAAACTTTCATCTCGTTTCAAGGCATGACACTAGAACATGCAGTTTATTCGGGTGAACTTTAGTGAACGGCTCCAGACCGTTCTAGATCCCTACAAATCTGCATTGTATTCAATGCCTTCACTTTGGGTCGGAAACATACAACCTCGGATATTCTTCCGAGTATAACTTAACCTGATGGATAAGATCATTTCGACTAAAAATTAATTTGATGAGAAAATGTAACGCTTATTTGATTCAATATGTACACTGGACTTCAAAAATCTAAAATTGCTAAAATGGCTGAAATGTCTGCAATGATTAAAATTTAAAAAATGGTACGAATGTTGAAAATCTAAAATATGTCAAAAATATTATAAATTGTCAAAACTGACAATGTCAAAAATGTCATTAATTTACATGACATTGGTGATACGAGAACTTTCAAAAGTGATTGTACCTAAATGATTGAAAGTAGTAAAAAGTGTGGAAATCTTTTTGGTAAGTTAATGTAGATGGACCCTGCTTCGATGTTGGCCGCTACTCATGCGTTGAACTGTTCGAAAAAAGATCTGGAAAGCAACGGGCAATTCCCTCAGATTCCCTCAGATCCCAGTGGGAATGTCAAATTTAAAATCGGTGGTTGCGAACTCGCTCAAAAACAAGTATTTCTGATAAAATCCAAGATGGAGGCCAATTTTGTCTACTACAAATTAAAGCTCTATCATTCATTTTATAGCGACGTGCTGTTTGTAGAGTGTTTTATGACAAATTGAAGTGAAATAAATCAATAAAAGGATCAAGATGTTTTCAAATTAAAACTTTTTAAAGAACCGTTCGATCCCTATGTGCCCGAGAAGTTCATCAATTTACTACTACTACTTATTACTACTTATAATCATTTGTGCACAACAATATCCCTTTTCCGTCCTTCTCATGTTTCAAAACTGTTAAAAAAGTCAATAATTTCAGATTCGTTGAAAATATTGATGATGACAAGAATGGTATATCAAAAACGTCGAGAAGGTCGAGAAACGACATGTAGTAACGTTTAAAAGGGTTGGTCATATTGATAATTTTTTATTGTTACCTAGTATGGGGGGAGGAGGTCTGAAATCTAAATTACGTAATTTGTGTACCACATCAGTCTCAAAAATATAACAAATATCGATACCTAATGTGTAGGCTGGCCAGACGTACCGTTTTAAACAGGACAGTACCTTTTTTTCGACTATTTTTGACCGTTGCGTTTTTCTACCATTTTGTACCGTTTTAATTTCCTGAATGAAGTTCCGCATTAGAATTTTCTATATTGGGAAAAAAAATGTTTCTAAGCTGCCAAGAGTTAATATTACTATGTGAATTTTGTGCCACAATCGAGAACGTTATGTGGCCAGCAAAATCACAAATTTCACGACCTTATTGCCAACAATCTCACCCTACTACGTAAAATTTCTTCAAATTCCAAGTATGAGAACTTAGAACAAGGCAGGTTTATTGAAGCAATGATTAATTGTTTGTGTGCTTTGGCTAATATATTTTTGAATTTTAATTTCCATGTGTCCCTTTTTCGAACCCATTTGTCCCGTTTCCCCTGCGGTAAAATCTGGTCAGCCTACTAATGTGAAATATGCTATGAATGTCGAATATATAATTGATATAGGAAGACCAAATAACTGTAAAAAATACGCAAATAAGGAAAATAGAAAAATATAGTAAAAGTGTAGTTTTGAAAAGAATCCACAATCGAAAATGACAATAATGAAGAAATCGAACTGAAAACAAGTTCAGACGAGGCTTTCTTGAAACAAGGATAAAAAACAAAAATACACAAGACAAAATACTCAAGAAGAGAAGGTTTAGTACAAACCTATACTGCCGGTAACCGCAAGTCAGTCCCATCTGTAATTTTGTCAATTTTGAGTTAGCATCGTATTTTGGCCTAGCTTTGAGTATGTTTTCAGATGTACTGATAAAAAATAGTGGTTTGTTCAACAAAAGTGGAAATCAATACCAAGTCGAATTGTCACATTACGCAAAGTAACCGCAAGTCAGTCCCAGAAGAAAAATTACCGAAAGTCAGTCCCGATTTACAAAAAAACATGCATAATACAACAATAAATGAATGGAAAACCGTTTAGATGAAAACAAGTTATCTAGTAATAATAATCAATTATTGGGATTATTTTTTAGTTTAAATTGGTGATGAGTTTATGTGTAGCAATATTTTGCTAATACGAATTAAAGTCAATTTTTTTTTCTTGGTTCGCTTCTTCGTGGATCTATCCGCAAAATCTTAAGTATCGAAAAAACTTCCATCAGAATCCAGGGAATCGTTCCAGAAAATCTCCAAAGGTGATGCTCGAACCTCAAATGGATTTGGATCATCTTGACATTTGTTGTCGGATGAACCAACTGCAGTCCCGGCTTCAGATTCTTTATCCGAGTCCTCACCGGATAAGCTTTCATCGGTTCCGTACATCATGAGATTTTCCAACGTCGACATTTCTTAAAAGGTTCTCATGGACATACACTTCCTAACAGCGAAGGATTGACAGTTTTCCACGGCAACGAATAACAACACGTCAACACGCACTATAGTTTCAACATGGCAATGTGACTGACTTGCGGTTACTTTTCTCTTCGGTGTAGAATGTAACGGCAAGTCAGTCACACTCAAGGTTTTTATCATAAAATCAATTATATCAATGGTTTTTACAACGTAATCAATGCAGGCTAGTATGCAAACAGTATTTTAGCATGAATATTGTCAAAATATCTCATCTTAAATAAGTGATAACTGAGCGTGAATAAAATATCTTTCGAAGCTGTTTTCTCGTTTTAACATTTTTACAGATGGGACTGACTTGCGGCTACCGGCAGTATAGTAGGTAATAAATTTGTTTGTTAGAATACAGGAGCCCGTTTTCTTCGACTGATGAAAATATTGGAACCCTGAATAATCCGTTTCTTACCTGCTCTCGTCAATTAAAGTTAATGCAACGGATAAGTATCTCTTCATAGGAAGAAAAAATAGGCTAATTTCACATAGCAATGCTCTCGAGCTCCTTAACAATTTACTCGAATAGTCTGAAGTGAATCTCGTTGATATTTCCTAAAAAGAAGTTTGGAACCTATGATTTTGTTATAAAACGAGAATTTTGCACTCTTGAAACACAAAATTCGCCAAATGTGAAACAGATAACTAAAATGTCGAATGTGTCAATAATTTAGCAATCCAAACTGTTTGTAATGACAAAAAGTAAAAACCATCCAACTTTTTATTGTGTTGAAAAAATAATATTTTCCTATTCAAAAAAACAAAAATTATGAACATTGTTCACCATCCCTAGAAAGCACATTACTCCGAAACCAAATCGCAATTGTCATCGCCTACTTTGTCCCATGAATTATGCTTAATGCGTGTAGCAATCGATAACGATCGCCAACCTCGTCCTGGAGCTGGGAGTTGCTAACTGGCAGCACGTTTCCGGCCAACTGCGTCGACATTTTTCATTATTATTTTCCGCGACATAATGGAACAGAGTTGAATTGCCTTTCTAATCCCCGTGAAGCACGCACGGCAATCGATAATGACGGGAGCGACGGAATCGAATCTCCTGCCTCGGCGAGACTAATTGAATGCAGCACCAGAGTGCATACAGGCTAGCCGATCTTATCGGAAGGACAATTCCCGGTCCCGACAGGCGGAGGAGATTTTATCGGGTTCTTGAATCGAATCGTGGCGTTGGCTGGTGAAATCAATATGCTTGGGAAGTTGAAAGCGAGGGATATAATCTGTGATTTTTATTTTTGGATGTTGCATCAACAACTTGTCGCTTCGCTAGGTTCCAATCGGAACGAGACACGTGCTGGGGAAGACAGAAGCCGGGATTAGTCGGGGTAGATATACGTTTTGTATAATGATCACACAGTATGCTAGGAATATGGGATTGTTATTTTTATTCAAGTGAAGAATTCTATTTTCTTTTTCAAGTTAGTTAACGGGACAATCGAAGAAAAACACTACCGGAACGTTCCAATTGCAAAATCCTATGTTGTTGAACGATAATTTTCTATCTTGAGTCTGAAGTAGTGGTCGTCTATTGCCATCTTTAACTATTTTAATGGTTCCACTAGGATAGTACTCAATTGATATCATCAGAGGTTTAAGGGAAGAAAGCATCCCATTGCTGGCTCGATTAACTAATTCCACGGTCGCATTGACTTTGTCCGGTGAATCGCGAATATACCTTCGAATCACGGATCGTTGGTTAGCCCAACCAGAGAGAACTGAAAAGAAACGTAATACATTACTTCTAATTAGTTACAAATCGTAGAATTGTTCACCTATTTCATGCATTTCTGTTTCATCGTACGGATATTCAGCTGGTGCTAGGCGAATGATGCCATCGTTTGTACCAAGAATCCCTAACCGAATTCGGGTGACGTTGGTGGTAGAAAAAACATTTCTAAAGTTGGATATTGCAAAATAGGGGTGATCTGCTTCATAGCCACCTACTGCGTTGTACTGCGAACATCCAAGGGTTGCTGCAATCAGACATTAGGATTAAGTTTCTCTGTTGAGTGAGATAAGAAGAAAACTAACCTGCAAAGCTGTTCTCGTATTGCGCTGCACTTAGACTTAGCAGCGTCGCAACGAAAAATAAAGGCTTCTCCATGATGATTGCTCGGGTATTCGATGTGGTGCATTGACTATTTATATACTTACAAATGTTTGCACAAGTTAGGGAACCACGGGCAAATGGACCATTCATATGGCAACAGAATTTTGTGAACTTCGAGATATTATATGGATTGAAACAACAAAATTAGTTCACCCTCAACAGGAAAGTAATCTGAAGTGGTTTTCGACGTGTCGAATTTATGCTTCTACTGATTCGAAACCTTAGAAAACTGTAAATTTCAATGACAACGGAATAGCTAAACATTGTGTGAATATGTGGTTAAAGATAGTTTTTTTCCTTCATCTAGGGTAAAGATAGTTTAGTATATAATTTTTTTAATCATTGTAATTCGAGAAATTGTTAGCTTTTTAGGGAAAACTATGTTGTTGATGTTGCTGTTGGTAAAATGGGCAGTCTGAAAAACAAGGATATTATAACTTTTTACCTATTTTGTAAGTATTCTCAGCATCGAAAATGCTTTTTTGCGCCGAGTGTCGTCCCGCATAGAAAAGCAAACAGTCCGTGCTACCAGCACAGCCTTTTTATGCTTGGTGAGAAATATCGGTTTTCAAGACCGTTTTTGTTTTAGTAAAAACTAATATAAATTCACCGTAAATATGCAATGTTTTCATTATTTCATGAAAAGCATTAGTCAATGTCAAATATCATGTATATGTTTGAAATATTAAATAATAAATGATTTGCTTAACGTGACCATCTCGCCCGTTGTTCCCCTACAGTAACAGACATTGTTGATTTTTGTTGTTGATTTTAAACAACGTGGGACAAATTCATTTGATAGTCTGTATCTTGGTTTTCTGTCAGAAATTAGCCACGCTAGATGATGCAGTATGACAAACTTCAAATTACAAATTACACAGCTGATAAAAACCTTTGCGTAATGGTGATATCGTATCTAATGTGGTACAACTGAGGTGTGATTATGGCTAGTTGAAAACTTAACAGTTGATAAGGTGCTGCATGTAAGATTTTTCACACACTAAAAACTAAACGTGTCTCATGATGAGTCATTGACAAAAAGTCGCGAGCCATTCTTCAATGGAAACAATGCAATAAACAATCACTTTCACTTCCATCGAGCAAATCCAGTCCTTTCAGAAACGCACGTACGTACTTAATTAACTCAACTATCAAAACGTGTCGAAAAATTGTAACATTAATAACGGTCAATAAAAGCCGTGCAGTCGAAAAGTGCACCGTCGGACTCAATTGATCTCGCCACTTCTACCCCTCGCCGAAATGCACTTTTCGTAGGGGCGAAACGGAAGCTATAGCCGTGCACGAAACCAACCGCACATCCAGGCAGCCAACTATGAATGGCATGCGAGTGTGAAATTGTAATGAAGGTTGCCGTCATAAATCGTCGTGTCACACTGGCTAAGAATAACACTCGTTCCCCCTCTCGCCCCGAGTTGGCAGTAAACTAGGACAATAATCGGCTTGAACACTCGGTTTCCTATATGTATATGCAAGCGAAATGCCCTCAGGGGCTGTAGCCGTATTGGTCGTAAATCAAAGAAAAAAAATCCAAATTAAATAGCTCACAAAGCCTGGTCGTACCTGGCAGCGTGGTGTCGCGAATAACAAGGTAGGCCATAACGAACGGAATCGTTTAGAGGTACCATTCGAGGCTACGCGAGTTGCTACCCTAGGCTAGGAATTTTGGCGATCGTCAACAATCGCATAAACAAGACCGTCAAAGCTTTTTTGTTCAGCCAGTGCACACAGAACTGCATACAGCGACTGTTGGAGTGTTGAAAAAACAAACGAACATTTATATTGTATTTTTAAAATACGCCAATAACTTTTTTAGATATAACAGAAAAATTTTTATATACTGAGCTTATAATGCTTATCATGATCTCAAATACGATCCTCACATTCAGATAATACACAGTTTTATCTAATTCCGGAATGACAATTTTTATGTAATTGATCTATGTATCATTATTGAAGAAAATGTGAACTTTGTTGGGAAATTAACAAAAATTAATTTCCTGTTTTTCTTTTCTTTTATACAGTCATACCAGTATTATGGGCCAGCTAAGCATAATTGTGATCTTAAATTAACGATGAAAAATCGAAAAAATAAGATTAAACCTTCGTTTTTTCACTAACTTGTGCTAAATACATTGAAGTTTGATGTTGAAAATATATTCCCGTTCTTACAAAACTTATTTAATCAAAAATTTACAAAATGGTATGCTTTTTGATTCCCACTATTATGCGCCACTATTTGACTCTCCCAGTATTATGGGCCAATACTCCCAGTATTAGGAGCCAGACGAAAATTTTCATGTTTTAAAGACAGAGACATTGTTTTAAAGAGTAATTACGACAGTGCACAGTGGTCTAAACTCGAAAAATCGTGATCGTTTTAGATTTGACTGTGAAATATTGATTTTATGTACCCAGTGTCTTCAGCAAGTTTATTCTATATAACAAGGTCTTTCTTTTGGCGTTTTCGGTTTTTTGATCAATCTCCCTAGTTTTTTTTTTTTTTTTTAAATAGTTTTTTTGACACGGCACGATACAATTTATGTTTAACTGAGCCAAATACATTTTTTTTAAATTCTAAATTAGCAGGGAAAAGAGGGAGGCCTTTTCTTTATTCTCGCTGCCGACTACGCGCTAGTGGGGATTTAAGGTGAGAGGAGGGGAGTTACAATTTTGATTTTAACTATATTGAGTTATACGATTTATTTATTTGTACATGGCTAAGAAGTGATGTTCTATTTGAGCAGTTTTGACTGAGGTGTCTGCGTGAACATAAAGATGCCGAGTCTTCGTTTGAGTGTCTCCAGCTTAGTGTATCATCTTCTTTCAGCGTGTAGCGGGAATGGTAATCTAACAAATAGATAGAAGAGTTTCATATTTTAATACCAGCGTGTTTTATGAACACGTATAGCTGTGTCATGTACTGGAGATCACCGCTTCCCAGAATGTCTCTAACGGGTACGTTCGGTTGTTTTCCTCGGGCCCGAAGGAAATCTATAAGCTCAGACCTAACACCACAGTATTCGGTACACGACCAAACAACATGCTCGATGTCATGGTAGCCATCGCCACAAATGCAGTGATTACTGTCTACAAGCCCTATACGAAAGAGATGCGTGTTTAACGTATAGTGATTGGACATAAGTCTGGACATCACGCGAATGAAGTCCCGACCTACATCCAACCCCTTGAACCATGCTTTCGTCGATACCTTAGGAAAAATGGAATGTAGCCACCGTCCCAGTTCATCTGAGTTCCATGATAATTGCCAACTGTTGAGTGTTCTCTGACGCAAAATGCTATAAAATTCATCGTAAGCAATTGGTCTTTCATAAATATCGCCATCAATAGCACCCACCTTAGCTAAAGAGTCAGCCTTTTCATTACCCGGAATCGAGCAATGAGAAGGGTCCCACGCTAAGGTAACCCGGTAATTTTTATCTGTTAAAGCACTTAAAAACCGCCGTATTTTTCCCAGGAAATACGGGGTGTGCTTCACAGGCTTCATTGATCGCAGAGCCTCAATGGCACTGAGACTATCTGTGAAGATGAAGTAGTGGTCTATGGGTAGGGTTTCGATGATTCCAAGAGAGTACTGAATAGCAGCAAGTTCTGCGACGTACACGGAAGCAGGAGCATCGAGTTTGTAGGAGGCGGTAAAATTTTCGTGGAAAACACCGAAGCCAGTGGACTCATCTAGATTAGATCCGTCAGTTAAAAACCTTTTATCATAACTAACATGTTTAAACTTATTGGAAAAAATCTTAGGGATCGCTTGGGGTCGCAATTGATCCGGGATACCAGAAATGTCTTGTTTCATGGTGGTGTCGAAGAATATAGCATTATTAAAAGTAGCTAAAAGTGCGACATTGGAGGAATCGTATGATGAAGGATTAATATCTTGAGCCATATAGTCAAAATATAAAGTCATAAATCTGGATTGAGATTGAAGGTCGACCAACCTCTCGAAATTTTCAATTACTAATGGGTTCATAACTGTGCATCGAATTAGCAACCGGTAAGAGAGATTCCAAAAACGATGTTTCAACGGAAGAATACCCGCTAACATTTCGAGACTCATCGTATGGGTCGACTGCATGCAACCCAAGGCAATACGCAAACAACGATATTGTATTCTCTCTAATTTTATAATGTGCGTGTTCGCGGCGGAGCGAAAGCAGAAACAGCCGTACTCAAGAACTGACAATATCGTTGTTTGGTATAACCTTAGAAGGTCTCCTGGGTAAGCACCCCACCAAGTTCCGGTAATCGTACGAAGAAAATTAATCCTCTGTTGGCATTTTTGTGTCAGATACCTAATATGACAAGCCCAGGTGCATTTGGAGTCGAACCAAACCCCGAGATATTTAGCGACTAAAACCTGAGAGATCGTTTTACCCGTTAGTAGGAGCTGCAGCTGAGCTGGGTTATGCTTCCTAGAAAAAACGACCAGCTCAGTTTTCTCCGGAGAAAATTCGATACCCAGCTTAAGAGCCCATTCAGACAAATTGTCTAAGGTATCTTGCAATGGTCCTTGCAGGTCGCTAGCCTTGCCACCAGTAATGGATACAACGCTATCGTCTGCAAGTTGCCTTAGCGTGCATGAATTTGCAAGACATTCATCGATGTCATTGACGTAAAAATTATATAAGAGAGGACTTAAACATGAGCCCTGGGGGAGGCCCATGTAACTAATTCGGGAAGTTGTCGAATCGCCATGTGACAAATACATATGCTTTTCTGACAACAAATTGAGCAAAAAGTTATTCAAATTTGGTGAAAGTCCCTGCGAATGAAGTTTCGCGCTTAAAACTTCTACAGAGACAGAGTCAAAAGCCCCCTTAATATCCATGAACGCAGAAGCCATTTGCTCTTTTCGAGCAAAGGCTAGTTGAATTTCAGTAGAAAGCAACGCTAGGCAATCGTTCGTCCCTTTGCCCCGGCGAAAGCCAAATTGAGTATCTGAAAGTAACCCGTTTGTTTCGACCCATTTGTCTAACCGTAAGAGGATCATTTTCTCCATTAATTTCCGGAGGCAAGAGAGCATCGCAATCGGCCTATATGAATTGTGATCAGAGGCAGGTTTCCCGGGTTTCCGAATAGCAATGACTTTTACCTCCCTCCAGTCATGCGGAACAATATTTAGCTCAAGAAACTTGTTGAACAAATTCAACAAGCGTCTTTTTGCAGAGTCGGGTAGATTCTTCAACAGGTTGAATTTTATTCTATCTAACCCTGGAGCCTTATTGTTGCACGACAGGAGAGCCATTGAAAATTCCAACATCGAAAATGGAGGCTCTTCCGTAGTTACTATAAACGCGTCGCGAAAGGTTTTCTGTTCCGGTACAGAGTCTGGACAGACCTTTTTGGCAAAATCGAGTATCCAGCGATCTGAATACTCCTCGCTTTCATTCGAAACGTCACGGTTCCGCATGCGCCTGGCGGTATCCCAAAGAATGCTCATCGCTGTTTCCCTGGACAACGCGTTTACGAACCGCCGCCAGTACCCGCGTTTTTTCGCCTTTACTAAGCTCTTCATCTGCCTGCCCAGTGCCTCGTACTTTCGAAGCAGGTTGACAGTGCCGTACTCCCGGTAGTCCTTATACGCCGCGGACCTTCGCGCGTACAGCTCAGAGCACTCTTTGTCCCACCATTTGTTGGGAGGGCGCTGTCTAATCGTTACCCCGGGTATCGGTTTCGTCTGAGCTTGAGTCGCGGCGTCGATTATCAAGCCAGCTAAGAACGCGTATTCTTCCTCCGGAGGAAGTTTCTCGTGAGTCTCGATAGATTGCGCTATAATAGACTCATAACACTTCCAATCAATATTACGTGTAAGGTCGTAGGAAATATTGATTGGGTTCGGGGGAGTTGAACCATTAGCAATTGATATAACGATTGGAAGATGATCACTACCGTGGGGATCGTTGATTACTTTCCACTGGCAATCTAACGCTAGAGATGTCGAGCAGTGGGATAGGTCAAGCACGCTTTCACGTGCTGGAGGATTAGGTACACGTGTCGCTTCCCCAGTATTCAAAAGTGTCATATTGAAGTCGTCGATCAAGTTACAGATTAAAGAAGATCGGTTGTCGTCGTACAGCGACCCCCATAGCGAACAGTGAGAATTAAAATCTCCCAATATCAAAAAAGGCACGGGAAGCAACTCTGCTATATCAGTGAGATGCTTCTGTTCAATCCGCGCGGATGGAGGCATATATAACGAAACAAGGCATAGGTCTTTTCCATTCATATTCGTTTGAATGGCAACGACTTCAATATTCGAGATCGAGGGGAGGTCGATTCGGAAGAAGGAATAGCACTTTTTAATCCCTAAAAGTACCCCTCCACCGTGTGAGTCTCGATCTCGACGAATAATGTTAAAATCGTGGAAATTGAGTTGATCGTTTGAATTGAGCAAGGTTTCACAGAGCGCAAATGCGTCACAATTGTATGTATTTATTAAATGAGAAAATAGATCGAATTTGGGGATGATACTTCTGCAATTCCACTGTAATACAGTGATAAAATTCCTAACCTCTTTCGCCGTATTAGTCATCGAAAGATATGATAGCTGAAATGAGGGGCCAAGTTGCTGCTAGTTACATCAAAAAGGTTTTCACTGTAGGAAGAAGGGCAAGAAGAATATTTTGTAGGGGATCTGGTATGTTGAATGTTTTAAATATCCAGTCCACAATATCAGAAAATTTTATGAACCCTGTTTATTTTTTATCTTCTGATCGAGAAATGGGTGCACGAGGGGTTTTTGGTGCCCCAGGAAGCGGTGGGTACTCCTGGTTTGATTTAAAATTAAAACCGGGAGGTACTTGCTTCGGTTTTTCTTCACCGCTTCCTTTTTGTGTTGGCTTATTGGTCATTCCGCTAGGGGTTATCTTGCGACCTTTGCGAGAAAGATTAGGAGAGTTGATCACTCTCCTCTTCCTAGATCCTTCTGGCATGGCATAAGAACACCCTTCGACGGGATCGTCAGATGTACCCTCATCGGTTGGCAAAAAGGAAAAGATGTTTCCTGTCGAGGGTGGCTCAGCACTCTTCAGCATTTCTGCGAAAGAGCGCTTTGATCGTTCCTTGAGGGAACGCTTTATTTTTTCCTCGCGCTGTTTGTACGCGGGACACGCCGAAAGGTCATGCCGAGTTCCCTCGCAGTAAAGACACTTTTCAGTATCCTCACTGCTAGCGGTCTCAGCATGATTGCCTCCGCACTTGCTGCAGCGTGCCTTGTTGCAGCAGTAGGTGGCTGTATGACCTAACTGCTTGCAGTTTTGGCAATGCATGACCCGCGGTACGAACAGGCGTACAGGCAGACGAACCCTGTCCAAAGAGATGTAGTTCGGCAGTGCGGATCCGGCGAATGTTACACGGAAGGAATCCGAAGGGAAGAATTTCTTCTTCCCTTCTTCGATGGATACTGAATGCAATTGCTTGACATCCAGTATCTTTACATCTTGAATCAGGGGGTTCTTGAAGCAGCCAACCCCGTGACGCAAAATGTCATCGACCGTGAGGCTTCCTTCGGTAACCACACCGTCGATCTCCACGTCCTTGGCAGGGATGTACACGCGGTACTCTCTCGTGAAGAGCTCGTAGCTAGCAATTGCGTTTGCTTGCTTCAAGCTACTCACAACAACTCGCAGTTTGTTCGGTCTAACCTTTGTAATTTCGGTTACGTCCGAAAACTGTTTTGCCAGGTCCTTGCCGATTTGAATTATATTTAGAGGCTTCTTTATGGGCCTGAAGTAAACTACGAACGGACCTTTCGAAGCATCTGAGTAAGCTTTCACCCGTGTTGCCGGTACCCTTGGTACGGGGCTAGGTAGCGGGGAAGGTAGAGGGGAATTGATGGGGGAGATCTCAATCTCTTCCCCAGTTGTTTCCACATCCAGGAATAGTTGCACCTGCATGTCGTCCATTTTGCGGGAGCGTTACGCTCTACCGCACACAAACGATAAATATTCGAATGTGGGGGGGTCAAGTAGTTGCTATTAAATTTTAAAAACAATTTTTCAAACTACAATGGATCAAAATAAAAAAAGGCAGTAATACTAATACTAATAACAATAGTAATAATAATAATAATAATAATAATAATAATAATAATAATAATAATAATACTAATAATAATAATAGTAATAATAATTATAATACTAACAATAATAATAATACTATTAATAATAATGATAAAAATTCTAAAGTGAATACTTCACCGAACGTCTAAGTCACGACCTCACGGCTGATAGTAAGATTAATCGAGCGTCTCCGCAGAACAAACAATGACGATCCAGCTTCGTGTTGTGACACAGTGGCCGTATCCTACACGCGACCTTGTAGATGCCACTTGTAGTTGACTTAAACTCGCTCGATCGTATGGTGGTCCGTGCTGCTAGCGGGGTAACAGCGGTGCGGGGGAATTATTCTTGCTGATATATCAGCTGTGTATCGGACCACTGGCGGGGTAGCCTGCCCCTACCAGTGTGCAGAAGATGTTTCTGCCGATAAACTACCGGCTATTGTTATCGCGCAGCACAAGAACTAACCGACAAAAAAACACCCGTACGATAACTCGTGTATTGTTATTTTGCAAACTCAAACGGAGATGAACAATTTGCGTCTAATCGAGACGAAAGCAAAACAACGAATGAATCCTCCTAGTTGTTAGATAAAAAAATTAAAAATACCCGATTGCTTTCTTCAGCAAAATTGTAGGAAAATCTAAAAGAAAAAGAGTTACTGAACACTGTAATCTTCTACCTGCATGTCTGATATGACGAAATAGAGTTTTACGAGGAACAGTCTTAAAAATTAGTATTTTGTCCATAACTTTTTTTGTAATCGTCGAAACAATTCAAAATGTTCTAAGATTTTGTTTATTTGGCTAAAACTCGCATTTTTGTAGTATATATTGGTTTGATATTTTCATTTGTTCTAGAAATATTTCTAGTTTTTTGCTGAAAATAGCCATATTTTGAGTCCATATTTCTCCGAAAGTTGCAGATAGTAGCAAACTAGACTGTATGCTATGTTTGAAAGTTTGTCAAAAGAACTGCATTACTTGTTGTATCCAACCGAGTACTGAATGAAAAGAAAACACCCCTCAAAATGAGTTTTTTGTCCATAACTGTTTTCTGTAATCGTCGAAACAATTCAAGATTTTCTAAGATTTTGTTCATTCTGCTAAACCTCGCATTTTATTATGTGAAGAAAAAAAAAAAAAAACCTCGCATTTTTGTAGAATATATTGGTTTGATATTTTCATTTGTTGTAAAGATATTTCTAGTTGTTTACTGGAAATAGCCATATTTTGAGTCCATATTTCTCAGAAGGTTGTTTTGAGTCCATATTTGAAGAAAGCAATCGGGTATTTTGAAAATTAGAAAAAATAATTTTTTTATCTAACTACTAGGGGGATTGATCAAAGAACCGAAAACGCCAAAAGAAAGACCTTGTTATATAGAATAAACATGCTGAAGACACTGGGTACATAAAATCAATATTTTACAGTCAAATCTAAAACGATCACGATTTTTCGAGTATAGACCACTGTGCACTGTCGTAATTACTCTTTAAAACAATGTCTCTGTCTTTAAAACATTAAAATTCTCGTCTGGCTCCTAATACGTAATAGGCGTACAGATAGAAGATTACAGTGCTCAGCAATTCTTTTTCTTATAGATTTTCCTACAACTTTGCTGAAGAAAGCAATCGGGTATTTTGAAAATTAGAAAAAATATTTTTTTTATCTAACTACTAGGGTAACGGGGGTATTTTGGCCAGCTTTGGGAAGTGTTCGCACAGTTCATTAAAAAAAAACACAATTTTTCAACATAAATACCTGCTCTATTATACCATTGTTAAAACCTAAGTGTCTATTTTAATATACACCGTTCGAAAATCAATATATTGAAAAATATTCTAGAAATATCAAAATTTCTACGAAGTACTAAAAACATATTTTGGTCCACCAATTTTTTACTTCGGCCCACCTTTATATCTACAGACATGTATGGAAATAGTTCGGACTAATTATATTTAAGATCATCATCGGTATTTTTAGAGCAATAGAGCATTTTTAGAGAACATTCTTCTGCCGTGAATTTTTGTGAATTTTAGGCATCTAAAAATGAAATGATTTGGCTTATAGCGGTTTGACAGGCATTCTCATCTAATTTCATATCGTTAAATGTGATAAATTAAGAAGTAATTACCTGTAAATTGTCACAAGCTGTTTCTTTGTTCACGTGCAACGGCCGAACGGGAATCAAGGGAGTTGATAAAACTTGGCATGGCCAAAATATGTTTGCTTCAGAAAGAGGCAAACATATTTCGGCCAATGGTTGAACCACTTTTTCAACTTTTTCCAACATGTTAGAGTATACAAACTGTTTCTATGACATCTTATTGATGTTACTACAACAACGAATTGTTTCAAAAGCATACATATTTGTTACAATAGCTTCCGGACGTTGACTTGTATATTACCACTTCCTCTTGACTTTGGGTTGACTCAGCCATGACTTTGAATATGTATGAACTAATTCCAAAATAACACTATCTAGAGCCAGTTTTTCACCGAAAATTATAGTGTAGTATGATTCTTAGGTGTGTTATGAAATGTTGCATGCATAGTTTTCTAATATTCATTGAATTTATCAGATAAAATGCGTAAAATGTTACCGGGTGGGCCAAAATATGCATATGGGCCAAAATACCCCCGTTACCCTAGGAGGATTGATCAAAAAACCGAAAACGCCAAAAGAAAGGCCTTGTTATACAAAATAAACTTGCTGAAGACACTGGGTACATAAAATCAATATTTCACAGTCAAATCTAAAACGATCACGATTTTTCGAGTTTAGACCACTGTGCAGTGTGGTTAACATCGAGAGGAAGGTTAGAATATCGTAAATACATTGAATCGATTTTGACAATGCAATATTGTAATATTTTGCTCAGTCTTTTTTCAAAGTTTGTTTCTCATGTTTTGAATACTCATATGTTTTGACAATAGGGGTTCTATAACTCCGTCAGAAAGAGCACAACAGTCTAAGCAAGAGTTCGATTACCGATTTTTTTTTTACTCTGTATGCCTGAAGGGCACTGGGTACTGAAATGCCACTGCGACATTCTTGCTGATTGTCTTTTGTGGCGGGCCCCGATTGCTGTGCACAGGTTACGGATTGCTCGTACTCATTGATGGAGTAGAACTGTTTTGTTGTAAACCTGTACCCCAATTAGGTACAACCTAGTTGATGAAACTAAAGACCTGCTTGAGATTGGAGCTCCATGCTTGGTATGGAGTTAAAAGGTAACGTCCTAAGAAGTTGTACCTAGAGGAAGCAAGAGCTTCGCAAGAGCAAAGCAAATGCTCTGAACTCTCTGGTTCAGATTTGCAGAATCGGCAGGTGTCGTTCGACACTACGCCGATTTTCTTTAAATGATAAAAAGCGGGACAGTGTCCGGTGAGGAGTCCCGTGATTATCCGTAGGTCACTACGATTTAGACTAAGTAGCTTTCTGGCGGTTCCAGGGTTCGGATAGATAAACTGTTGAGCTTGTCTACAGCCCTGTGCCTGTTGCCATTGGGATACTATTTCTAGCCCTTCCCAAGTTAGTAGTTCGCTTTCGATAGCGGAAATGGACGTATCCAGAAACGGCTCGGGGCAAATAAACCGCTGAGCTGATCCCTGTCTTGCTAGGTAGTCAGCGTGTACATTACCCTCGACTCCGCAGTGTCCGGGCACCCAAAACAGAAAAACTGTATTCTGTCGGGAAAGTTCCCGTAGAGTTTCAATGCATTCCCAAACAAGTTTGGAAGCGCATTTGACGGACTTAAGTGTTAGTAGTGCTGCTTGACTGTCCGAGAATATACCGATTTTCGCATGTCTGTAGTTGCGTTGCAGACATATTTTTGCGCAGATATATATGGCATATACCTCTGCTTGAAAAACGGTGGGCCATTTTCCCAGGGAAAACGTTTCCCTGATACCGGGTCCGTATATACCAGATCCCGTAAGGGATCCCATTTTCGAGCCGTCCGTATAAAAACTGACGATGCCAGGTGGAATATTAGGCCCTCCATTGTTCCACATAGAGCGGTTTGTTTCAATCACTCTATATGGAATATCCAAGTTGGTCCCAACGACCATCCAGTCGGAGACTGTGGTTAATAGCGAAGTTAGTTTGAACTCCCTAAGTATGCGAAGGTGGCCGATTTGGTCCCCTTCAAGTATAGTTTCCCTCCTTTGCAACCTTAGAGCGCCAAGCTCTGCTTCCTTTTTCACATGAAGATGTAGAGGTAGTAGGCAAAGCATAGCTTCCATGGCTGCAGTTGAAGTTGTTCGCATAGCGCTGGTAACCGAAAGACATGCAAGTCTTTGAACTTTTTTGAGTTTGGCTTGCGCAGTCACTTCGTTCACCTTAGGCCACCACACTAGGGCAGCATAGGTGATTCTTGGTCGGGCAATGGTCTTGTAAGACCAGAGTGCCAAGTCTGGTTTCAGTCCCCAGGTCTTACCGAACAGAGTTCTGCAGGCACAGATCGCTGAGATCGTTTTCTTAGCGGCATGATCCAGTTGTGCAGACCAGTTCAGTTTCTTGTCCAAAATAATTCCGAGATATTTGACTTCATTGCTGAGGCCCAGTCTAACTCCATTCAGTATTGGAGGAGTGATGGAGATCGTCCTTCGTCTGCCGAATGGAATTAGGACTGTTTTTAAGGGGTTTATGTTTAGACCCTCCTGTAAACACCATGACATGGTGGTATTCAGAGCCGTTTGCATTCGGCTCGACAGAGTTGCGTCATCTTTACCTCTGACGATGAGGATGATGTCATCGGCGTATCCAATGACCTCGTAACCAAACTGTGAAAGATTGTTGAGAAGTGCGTCGACAACTAGTGACCATAACAAGGGCGAGAGAACTCCTCCTTGCGGACATCCCTTGATCACTGACATTGTTACAGACGAATCTCCCAAGGTTGCTGTGATCACTCTGCTAGAGAGCATTGCGTGTATCCAGCTCCTTGAAGTTTGGTCGATTCCCTTATGAGAAAGAGCCGTATCAATTGATGCAAAGGACGTGTTATCGAAGGCCCCTTCAATATCAAGAAAGGCACATAGCGCCGTCTCCTGATAACTTAGGGACTTTTCAATCAACGTCACTAAGCTGTGAAGAGCAGTTTCTGTTGACTTGCCGCTTTGATAGGCATGTTGGTTCCTGTTCAGCGGGGAGTCTTTAAGAAACTCGTCACGGATATATGTATCCATTATTTTCTCCATCAATCACTTCTCAAGATGAAGTCAGACTTATGGGTCTGAAAGTTTTAGGTAGGGTTTTGTCCTTTCTTCTAACTTTGGGGATAAATACTACCTTCACCTTCAGCCAGTTATCCAGAATATGGCCCAGGATAAAGCTGGCTCTGAGGAGGTTGATGAGTTCGGACATGATAAATGCGGCCGATTTTTGTAGAAAGATGGGTAGTATGCCGTCTGGACCAGGTGACTTCATAGGGTCGAATGAGCTTAGAGCCCAACCTATTGAAGCTTCCGTGAACAGTCGACGGGCCAGCAGGATGGACTCCCGAGACGCCATATGTCTCGAATTGTCCTGTCGCAACCCATCACTATTCAGTTCTTCGGTCTCTGTCGATTCAGGAAAGTGGGTGTTCATAAGAACCTCCAGCGTTTCCTTGGTAGTGACAGTGAGGCATCCACCCTCTTTCCTCACTTGTCCTAAACCGTTAGTATGGTCTTTGGACATCGCCTTTTAGAGCCGCGTAGCTTTCGGCAGAGTTTGGATTCTTTCACAGAAACTAACTCTGGATTTCCGTTTAGCCTTGCGTAGCTCGGCGTTGTACTTAGTGAGGGACGCCCTGTAGTCGTCCCAGTTAGACATGACTTTTGTCCTGTTGAACAACCGCCTAGTTTCCCGACGAAGGTCACTAAGTTGATCATTCCACCAGGGTACGTCACGGCATACTGACCGCTGTGTTAGTGGACAGTTAGCGTCGAAATCATCCATGATTCTGTTTTGTAGATCATTTGCTGCCGAATTCAGGTCAACTGAATTTCGAATGTTGCTGTAACTGAAAGTTCGTGAATCGATCAGGTGTTCCTTAAAGGATTCCCAATCTGTATTCTTAGGATTTCTGAACAGCTCTCTTTTCAGAGGGTTAGCCTCTATATTGAAAACGATGTGTCTGTGGTCCGACAAACTAGTTTCATCGGAGACATGCCAATTTTTAATCCTTTCAGAAATAGAGGCGCTACACAGAGTGAGATCAAGGACCTCCTGTCTGATAGCGTTGATAAAAGTGGGGTTATTCCCTACATTACATACATTGACATCGTTAGAAGTAAGGTATTCAAGTAGGTACTCACCCCTAGTGTTGGTGTCCGAGCTGCCCCAGATCGTGTGGTGAACGTTGGCATCGCAGCCGATCAGAAACGGTTTGTTGATGGCCTTGCAGTACCGCACGAGCGCAGCAACTTCCGGTGGCGGTATATCACCTTGGTCGCCCGGGAAGTAGGCCGACGCGACAACCATTTCCTGCTTTCCTCTGGTTGTCGGTACTTCAACCGTGACGGCAACGACGTCGCGTTGGATAAATTCTGTAATAGGTAAAAATTTTAGTTCTCTATTTAGCAGAATTGCAGTCCTTGGTTTGGACTGCGTGTCACAGTAGATTAACCTACCGTTAGGAGCGTTAAGTCCGAGAACTTTGGATTCGTTGATCCACGGCTCCTGGATGAATGCAGCCGCTAGCTGCTCTTTGGCGAATCTCCTGCAAAGAACACCCGAGGCGCCTTTTGCGTGATGGAAATTCGCTTGCACGCAGCGAAGGCTGCTAACTTTGCAGTGAAGTTGCCGTCTTTGTCCGGATCGGAAGATGATCCTGGTATTGGCTGACGGCTGCCAACAGCGGTTTGGCTGGTTGATGGAAGTTGCTCTACCTCACTGTTCGGCTTCGGTTGCAGCAATCGATTGGCAACAGAAGGTCGTCGCGCACACTGTGGCGGTTTTTGACTCCGGGGGGTGCGACTGTACGGTGGTTGATGCTTCACACTCTTGCGAGTCTTCGGCGGAACCGTCCGAGCAGCCGCGGGGTTGCGTTGTTTGGGTGGTGACAGGGCACTCACGGGGGAGCATCCTGCGCGTACCTTCCCAACCGCAGGGTTGCGTTTGGGTGGTTGTGGGGCACTCCCGGAGGAGTTTCCCACGCGAACCTTTAGCCCATTCGCAGGATCGCTTTGCCTGGGTGGTGGCAGAGTACTCCCGGAGGAGTTACCCGCACGTACCTTCCCTGACGTTGCGACGGAGTCTTTCCTGCCTGTGACGTTCGGCCTTCCGCTTACCTTTCGGATGCGTGCTTTGCCGAAACCGTAGTGCAGTTCATTATTTCTACTCTCAACGAGTTTGGCCGATTCTTCGTCAATATCCAGAACTAGTTCGACCAAGGTCTTTACCAATTTGCGGTTACAGACTCGCCACATTTTGGTAGAGAGATGGTCGTTCTGATTCTGGAGTGAACGAAGAATCTTCTCGTCCGGAGAGTTCGCACTGTCCGCGAAGTAACCGACATACCGTCTGGCCTTCGGCAGATCCTTCATGTGGTATACACGAAGTTGTGCTCCCTCCCATGGTACGAGAGAAGGTACCTCCCTTTCCAACCACTGCACTGTGTCGTTGTCGGCACAGGCAAGTTGCAGGAAGCCATTTTTTAGAGGGCAACCGTTAAACTTGGGCTTGGTGGTTGGATGTTCCTGGTCCGCAATGTGATCGAGGATGGAGGTCCGGACAGCCTGAAGCTGGTCCGTTGTGAGTAGGGAGCTGGGGTGGGTAGCAGAAGAAACCGCAAGGCTTATAGCTCCCACCATGTCCCTATATGTGGCCTTCGAGAGCGGCTTCGAACCCGATGACCCCAAACCAGTGCCGTTCCGCAGTTTTTTAGGCTGTGGACACTTAGTACTGGTATTTGGGGACACCAAGTCGTCCGACCGCTGTCGCTTGACGGCGACTTGGTTCGACTGAGCAGGCTGCTCTGTTGGAAAGAGGGCCAGCTTCCTGGCTTCTTCGTACGAGAGACCGGAGCGGATTTTTTGCTCAGTCGCCGCCTTTGCGCATTTGGAAGTCGTTTGACAAGGGGTGCCGATGATTCGGGTTTCCCTTCGTCATCGGGCCTTGTCTGTGGACCGGAAACTAAGTCCATTTGACTTTCGTCATTCCCTTGTGGAGAAAGTAGGATTAAGGATAAAGCAGAGGGTCCTCCGTCCAGCGATTCGCTGTCGAGGTTGAAATCATCCTCATGCTCCATCTCCTCCGTTCTGCCCGGTGCGTTTGTTTTTATTGGACTACGCTCCGATGAGTCCATGGGTTCCGGCAAAGAAAGGCTGCCGGTGGCCGAATTTTGTGAAGTTTTGTCGTTCATAAAATTCCCACGAGTCGCTGGGTAAAGAAGAGTCCGCTGCATCAGTGACCCGCGTGATGCAGTAAGGGCTAATTACTGTGAAGGGTGCCCTGGTACTCCACAGGCTCCGTTAGAGGCTGGGTATTTCTTAAACCCCCCCCCCCCCCCACCACGTCATCCATCGGCACGGGTCGCATAACACCTTAGCTCAGGGGTTTTAACCATTGGATTTTACGCAACAGCCATGGTTAAGAGCTGTTGCAACCATCCTCTTTTACAGGGTCTTTGGACCCTCTGCTACAGTTCTCAATAATTCAAGTCTATTCGTAAAGGCAAAACTGAACCAAGAGAACCGTAACAGGCGGAGTCGATTACCGATACAGTCACCTGTCTTTTCGAGTTGGAAATTCGGTCGACTGCCTTAGAGTTTAAGCTCATACAAAATTTTAGGAATATGTGTGAACGATTGTCCACGGAGAGAGAAGATGATCTAAAATTATCAAAAACTAGTCCACGAGGAATGTGGGTAATGCAATTGTCTAAATTTGCATGTTACTTTTCGTCTTGGGTTTTTGTTAAGAAGAAAGCATGTAATACACTGTTCAGATTATTAAGACTCAACATTACCTTTGAAGAAAAATTTGCCAAAACAATCATGAAAATCACTGTTAATATTTTTTTTTTGTTTTGAGAACTAATCTTGGAACAAAATTAGAAAACTTTACTTATCGCACCTGGTTGTTTTGTATCTGCTTGAACCGATTGTTTGTAGGCAATAAAAATCGTTAAAAATGAAACACATTTTTCAAATAGCAGGAAATGCATGAATAGTATTAATGTACATATATTTGAACACAATCAGTGTAAATTGCAATAAATTCCCAAGCTATAGGAGCGCTTATTTATCATAAATTCAAAAAAGGGGTAGAGTGATCAAAGTCACCCAGCTGATCAAGGTCACCCCAGTTTACGGTACTAGTTTCTTCACTAATTAAATCTAATAAAAACTAATTATGCTCATTACCGCACTAAACTTTATTTTGACCATCAAAAGTCATAAACATGCGTTAAAAACCAATACAAAATAAAGCCTAGCCGATACTACTGGGTGGCCCATAATACTGGGAAAACCAAATTTCGTGACCAGTAATATGGGCCAACATATAGCAGCGAATAAAAATAGTAAAAATGCAAAATTCATACCAATTATTTCTAGTTCCTTCTATTTCGTTGGAAAAAAACAATGTTTTGCACGAATTCTAACCTTATTTTCCACGACAGACTTTTCGCGACTGTGTTGAAAACAACAACAAATTATCAGCTGATGAGAGTCTACCGAGATTCATTTGAAAACATAAGAGTTTAGCGCATTAGTGCAGGAATTTTGTACAAAACGCGTATAGAGAAACGTTGTTCACGTTCATTTCCTTTCAATTCAACTATTAAAAGTTATTGACACACGATTAAAAGCAATACAAAGGACAGACTGGCCCATAATACTGGTTGACCCATAATACTGGGATGATTTACCGTATTTACCGGCAAACATAACCAAAAGCTAGAGAGCACACCAAATGAGCGTTCAATTTTTAAGAGTTTCGTGTATTCAAACATTTGTTTTATTGACAGCTCAACGGCGCTCGTCAAAATTTTGCAAACTACCTAAAATTATTGGACTGCCAAATTCGGCAAGCCACGTCTTTATTAGTTTGTGATTCATGTCGAATACATTCTAACAAACTGAAAGCCACAAAAACAATCGATGTCAGGAAACGGAATGGAAGTGATGTTATTTACGCGCGAAAGTTGGAAAAATGGTGTGAAACCTGGGTAAAGTATCTGTCTCAGTTTTGTATTGGTTAGAGACTCGGGATAAAACTGACAGCGCTTCATGATGTTTGTGTTAAATCACCTCAAAACTTGTTAGAATTGGAAGAGTGCAATATTTTCTCTGGTTCGAATTTCTAAGTAAAGGCTTGTGTCGTGTCAAAATAATGTCGTGTGAACAAAACAACGTCAACGTGTAGGATCCTAAATTTCGTATTATTCATTTTGGATATTAATAAACATAAAAGCACAGATAACAGACATCCAAGCTAATTTTGCTTCATGTGTAAAAAGATGCAACGGTTTTTTAGCATGTCGTAATACGCAGTATGGTGGCGCTAAGAACACTTAGTGGTCAATGTTTCGATAAAATCAATAGTTTTCAAGCTCTTATCGATATTATTGCAATAAGTAGCGTTGCCGTTTTTAATGAAGAAATTTTGAGCAGTCGTAATTTGTACATAATCGACAATTTTATTCAAACCCAGTTTATTTTTGCGATAACTTTGTTTGTTTTAGTGTTGATATGAAGAAAAAATACACAAACCTCACAAAAACAGTGTAATATCGTTGCAGAACCAGCAACTCTATAATCTGTGAGAATTTTCATGCGTCTGACAGCTCTGACTATAATCCAGCTTAGCTTAGCTTAGTTCTGACTGTACATATATATGGTTGCTATTCCGTGATGGGTCCGAGCCATTCAAGATGCACAATGAATCAACTGAAAGAAAGACTGGGAGTGGTAATTCCTTCTCACTGTGCATCATTCAATGACCCGATATTTTATAGACCAATAACAACACCGGCACCAAGTACAACACCGGCACAACTCAAAATTTTCCATTTTGCAGTCAAATGATGAAAAATATGATTAAGTTCTATTCCACAAAGACTTGTTTCAAAATTTACAAAGAAACTGAGTTATAAGCTGATGCGTCTTTGGATTTCAAATCAAAAACATGCTCCAAAAATAGATTTGAACCTGCTCATGGATAGTTTTAGACCCCAACTTTTCAATCCCGTTTCTCTTGGAGCTAGGAATTTCGAGTTGTGCCAGTGACGCACGAAACCTACAACAAGGAAGGAATGTTAGAATGTAGTCTTTGCTTTGTTAGAGACCGAGTATACCACTGTATCCCTACAAAGACCACGGAAAAGAATTTTAATTAGTGGGGTGGGTTTTTGATCAGGATTCACTTTGATGAGTGATATGAACATAATTTAATTGAATTAAAATAACAATATAAATATGATCATATACATATAATGTGAGATTAATAAATATGAATTCTTGAATACAATAAGAAGAACCATGGCATGTAAAAAAGATCTCGGTTGGCCACTTTCAATTGCTGAAATATTTGAATTTCTGACGTAGAAAACGCAAAAGATATATTAAAAATAGATTCGAAAAACATATGGTAATTATCTGTCATGATGTCCCAAAATAGAATAGATGACAATATTAGAAATTTCAATAGTAGTTAATGTACTGCTTTCGGCGGCTGAAAACAATTATTGAAATAAGTTATTACAACGACATTGCAGCGCAACCATTGATAAAGTCATCCAAACATTGTAAATATGATCATGTATAATGTGAGATTAATAAAAATGAATTATAAAATACAACAAGAGGTAACGTGGAAAACGCAAAAAAAAAATAATAAAAACAAATTCGAAAAACATATAAAAAGTTTCCGTTATATTGTGTTCTCAAAAGAATTGTTGAACTTTTTCTAGACTGACATGACATATCAATGGTTGTTGTTGTGCTCCATTCAGCGGCTGAGAACATGAATTGAAATAGGTTATTACAAAAACAACTGCAGCGCTTTTCCATGACTATTCATCGCATAAAGTCATCTAAACAGATCATCCTCACGTTCACGCATCTACCACAACCACGAACGTTATTGGCAAAAAGTGGAAACATCGGAGCACTGTGATGCGACGATTCACAGGTTGAGCGAAACAGAAACCATTTTACGAGACGTTTCAGATTTAAATTCATAAATAATATTTTCACAGAAAATATGGAACAGAAAATACCGTGTATCCTACCTGAGCAGTTCGTAAAATGGTAAAATGTGATTGCCTAACGCGCCCGCAATAATATGGGTGGAAAATATAAGCAGAATATGAGTAAATTATATGCTCAACTTTTTTATGCACACTTCCACGGTCTCGCTTTTCTATCCGCTAACAGACGGCGCTGCGAGCGTACTTTATTCGTCGGTGTTTTTTGTGCGTCTCGATTAACCGACTCCAAAACAAACAAAAAATTTCGAGAATAAAATATTACTAAGCTTGCTGAAAATGTCCTAGTCACTCCTTTTTCCACTGCTCCGGTAACTAGCAACTATGAAACTTTGAAACTAACTGAATAAACTAATTTTATTCGAGGGAAAACAGCATAAATCAGTTGAACTTCACGTAAAGATAAAACACGCAAAATACTCAGCGGGCCTTGTTGCCAGTCTTCCCATAATCCAGCGCTGCCATTACTAAAGTGGTTGAAGTCGCCAGTTGCAGAAAGATGTCGTTAGCATTCCAAACGAGTAAGATTTTGAAATCTTACACGCGATTTCTGAATTTTTTGTTCTAGCTTGGATATCTGTTATCTGTGATAAAAGTAAGAACCAGTCCATCAAGTTTGGGTATTTTGTCTTGCTAACTTGTACCCATTTTCTCAAGTTAAACATTTACATTCTCTCCTAACACGTTTGATATTAGAAGTGGAAATGGAAGTGAACTTCATGTTTTCAGTTCTTTAATGAAGAACTGTAACTTTACCATTTACCAAAGACATAGTTTTAATCCAAATCATAATGTGTCTGGAATATGTATAATTTATAAGTGTCATTTTTTAATAGTCCCCTTCGAGTCTAGTATTGTAACATGACAACGCTTATATGTAGAGAGTAATCTCGACAGCAACTTTCAAAAACCGTCATTATCAATTTTCAGAAAAACTCAAAGTAATAACAATTTTGTGTTTTTAACAGTTTTTGGACATAAATTCTTGGCCGTTTTTTACCTTACTTACCCTTTTTCATAAAGTCTGAGATTATGCAAAACATTGTTCTTGGTACAGAAAAGTAGGAGGGTGGTATTCAAGACACGACCGCATGACGTTGACTACCGTATTCTTATATTCCATTAAAACAAATAGTAGAGGGAATTGCAACTCCAGTATTTGTTGCAATTTTATCTAACAGTGCATTTCTGAATGCTGAATACTAGAAGAATGGATCTCTCTTATTTAATCGCTGTCATTTCATACATACCGCATGACGTAGGACTCTATATTTTTCATCTAACAGTGCTTTCTTATTTGCTGACATTAGAGCGCTTTGAACAATAATTAATAAATAATATAAATGACATATATGGATGAAACCTTATTTATATTGGCATCCCCGCTTCCCAGGTATTCAAATTAGAAAAGCATTTGTTCGTAGTTTAAAATAACAAGAAAAATTCAATTAGCCGCTTCTGTAACAAAATTTCGAGGCACCAAAAAAGGGCAGGGGCCGAATATATCCATGTTTTTGGTCAGTCCGTCCAGAATTCTTCCAAGATAGCGTCCGTATGTAGCCGGTACGGTTTAGTAATGAAACTGATGGGGTGAAATGCTCGAACGGTACGTTTTATACCAAGGCTTCGTCAGATAAATAAAAAGAAGGTGGGGCTACATAGGTGATGGAATGGTAAGGAAAAATTTTTCTTGAAAGCTGCGCCGGCCGCTGTCGTAATATTAACACCAACACAAACATGCATTTTTGCAAGGTTTTTTCCGCTAGCAGCAGCATTTTGTAAAACAGAAAATTCAACTAACCGCTTCTATTATAAAACTGCTAGGCACCAAAAGGTGCCAGTTGCCGATTATATTGTTGTTTATTGGTTAGTCCGTCCAGAATTCCAGCCATTTAAGTGTTTTGCAGTAGCCATTTACTACTAAAGCCACCAGCATAACGGGTGAAACCGGCACGAGATGACCGGCACTATTTTGTCTTTCCTCCTTTCAGCTGCTAACACCTAGCGCTGTCGTGAAATTAACATCAACATAAACATGCATTTTTGGAAGGTTTTTTTCCGCTAACAGCAGCAATTATAAAACATAAAATTCAACTAACCGCTTCTATTATAAAACTGCGAGGCACCAAAAGGTGCCAGTTGCCGATTTCTTGTTTACTGGTTTCCGTCCAGAATTCCAGCCATTTTAGTATTTTGCAGTAGCCACCAGCATCACGGGTCAAACCGGCACGAGATGACCGTTACTATTTTGTTTTTTTTTTCCTCCTTTTAGCTGCTAACACCGAGCGTCCGTATGTATCCGGTACGGTTTAGTAGTGAAACTGATAGGGTGAAATGTTCGAACGATACGTTTTATACCAAGGCTTCGTCAGATAATTAGAAAGAAGGCGGGGCTACATAGATGATGGAATGGTAGAGACAAATGTTTCTTGAAAGCTGCGCCGGCCGCTGTCGTAATATTAACACCAACACAAACATGCATTTTTGCAAGGTTTTTTCCGCTAGCAGCAGCATTTGGTAAAACAGAAAATTCAATTAGCCGCTTCTGTACCAAAATTTCGAGGCAACAAAAGGTGCCAGTTGCCGATTATAGTTTCCTGGTTAGTCCGTCCAGAATTCCAGCCATTTAAGTGTTTTGCAGTAGCCATTTACTACTAAAGCCACCAGCATTACGGGTGAAACCGGCACGAGATGACCGGTACTATTTTGTATTTCCTCCTTTCAGCTGCTATCACCTAGCGTCCGCATGTCACTGGTGCGGTTTTGGAATCAGTATTATGGGGCGCCGGCCGCTGTCGTAATATTAACACCAACAAAAAAATGCATATTTGCAAGGTTTTTTCCGCTAGCAGCAGCATAAACATCGGAAACAGAAAGTGACAACAACAATAACAACAAAGTCAGATCGATTGTATCCGTTAGTGTCGACTGTGCTTGGGAAGAGAGGTAGTGATTGGCTGCGCGGTATGATTTAGACAATCGATATTAATTACCAATTTTTCAATAGTGTATCTCAAACAATAGTTTGTTTTTGTTACATAAATTTAACCGTAAAAGAATTTCTGATCGATTGATGCCAAAACCTCGAAAACCTGATTATAGATGACTGCAAAATAAGCGCTCAAAACTTGACCACTTTTCTCTGGTTTTCCCTGGTTGAATAACTAGATTTTCAAATTCAGGGGCCTAACTTCGATATAGACGTTAGTCAACGTCAAAAACAAACCCGAGCAACTAAGGGAAGATCGGTGAATCGGTGGGAGCTTGGTCCTATGCTGACAGGAAGAGGGGAGCTGTTCTCCCAGGAGGGCCGCTTGCTTGAGCGTCTGTTGTTCACGTTAGGGGCGACTCAAACAGCGACTGATCCGGAGCGGACGGCTGAATTATGAAATGCGGTGACTCGCCAGCTACACCTAAGACAGAACCTTCGTCGCGTGACTTGGCACCCACAGCCCTAGTAAGTCAACATGCCGAAAAATTAAAATACTACAAACAATCAAGAATTGAATACCCACCGGAACAATCAGCAACGACCTAGACGACGAAATAAGGACTTGGTCGTATTCTGAGCGTCCCGGGTGACGACCAGATTCTGCTGGATCAGCTAGAACCCCACCACTTCGACATCGTTGTGCTCTAGAAGCTTTGCCGGAAAGGAAAGAAGGGACGGAGGATTTGTGGCCGCAGAGCACAGTACTACCAGAGCGGTGGCACAACCAATGAGCTTGGTACCGTCTTTATAGTGCTGGGCAGGATGCTGAGTCGTGTGATCAAGTGGCAGGCGATCAGCGACAGGTTGTTTTTGCTGATAATAAAAGGCCGGTTCTACAACTACACGTTCCTCAATGTACACTGCGCTAACGAAGAAAGAGCCGATGTAGGGAAAGAAGCGTTCTACGCACAGTAGGAAAAACACTACAATACCTGCTCGCATAGAGCCATCAAGATCGCCATCGGAGACATGAACGCTCAGATCGGTACATTTACAACCCGCACAGCCTGTACACCGTGACGAACGACAACGGCCAGTGATGCGTCAACTTCGCAGCTTTCCATGGACTGCTAGTCCAAAGTACCCCGAAAGGACACCCACAAAACTACCTGGAGATCACCTTTCCAATGTTCCGCAAACCAAATTAACCATGGTCTCATCGACGGCTGGTTCTTCTCAGACATTACAAACGTATGCACCAATCGCGGTGTGGATATTGGCTCGGACCACTACCTAGTTGCGGTATCTTTGCGCTCAAAACTGTCCACCGTGTACCACGCGCGACATCGACGAACCTCGAGGCTCAACATCAAGCTGCCTCGGGACCCCAAGGCAGCGGAGGAACCGCGGCTGCGATACCGGACGACACAATTCGGACGACCACGATTCTCAGAGGAAAAAAGCGCCAGCGAAAGATCGTGAACATGAGAAGCTGGAGCAGCTGTACCATGCCAGTGATACGCGGAAGTTCTAGGAGAAGGTAAACCAGTTTCGCAGAGGCTATATGCTGCAAGCCGACATGTGCAACGACGATGTCAACGAGGAGAGGTGCAAGGTGTGCTTCGATGAACACCTGAATGGCGATACAGTAAACAGAAGCGGAGCAGCAGCAGTGGATGACCGAGTACCAGCCCCCGATGTTTATTAATTTTTTTGTGGGATCGGAAAGCTTAAGAACAACCAAGCCGTAGACGAAGCCTGGCTTATCAATGCACCCTACGAAATACTCTCACAGATCCTGTTCCGTCGTCTATTACCTTTAAACAGGAGGTTCTTGAGCCAGTACCAAACGGGTATCATGGAAGCCCGTGCCACAACAGACCAGATCTTCTCAATCCTACAGATCTTACATAAATGTCGCGAGTACAATGTGCCCACACATCACATCACATCTTCGACCTCACGGTGGCCTATGATACAGTCGATCGAGAACATCTATGGTAGATCATGCAAGACAACGGATTTCAGGATAAACTGACACGATTGATCAAGATCACCATGGCGCAAATGATCTGCTCCATGCGGGATACTCTCAAGCCCCTTTGAATCGCGCAAAGGATTAAGACAGGGTGATGGACTTTCCTGTTTGCTATTCAACATCGCTCTTGAGGGTGTGATCCGGAGGGCGGGCATGGACAAGAGGGGCTCGATTTTCACAGTTTCGCGGATGACTTTGACGTCATACCACGTAACTTTGTGACGGCAGAGGAAACCTACGCCCGGCTGAAAATCGAAGCCGGACGAATAGGACTGCAAATAAATGCTTCGAAAACGAAATACATGCGAGCGAGAGGCTCCTAGGAGCACAACATCAGCCTCTCAGCTCAAGTCTCTGTAGACGGCGATGAACTTGTGGTGGTCGATCCTGTATTTTGGGTAACAGGTGACCGCCGACAATAACACCAGCAAAGAGATCCAGAGATGCATCCAGACCGGAAATCGTGCCTACTTGTCACTTTGGAAGACACTTTGATCGAGTCGAGTGCGACGACGCACGAAGTGGACGCTGTACAAAACCCTGTAAAACCGGTAGTTCCCTACGGAACTAAGACAATAACGCTTGTCGCGGAGAGCCTTAACGCTCTTGAAGTTTTCGAACGGAAGGTGCTGCGGACTATCCACGGTGGAATACAGACGGACGACGGAGAATGGCGTCGGCACACTTGGCGAGAACCCTGTTGAACACCTAGTGAGGGTCAATAGGTTGCGGTGGGCCGTCCACGTCGTAAAGATGCTTTACTTGTTGGCACCAGAGATAGTGGGACACAGAGTGCGTTTAGTTTCCTAAAACTTGTGAAGCAGTGGATTTTAACCCCACAGTGTTGACCGTAGGCCACATGAAGGTATGTGGAATTTTCATTATTTTGACCATCATAAACATCAAATGTATGCTCGTGTAACCCAACGTGTTCTTAAGTTACTTATCACCGAAATTCTTTACATATCATATCAATTTACATTGTGGAGACGTACAACTAGTAAAATTATTCATTATTTACATCGACAAGTTCTTTTCGAAGAAATAACAGATTTGCCTAAGTTTACGTAGTTTATAGTCAGCCAATTGACATTATAACACTTTTCCTGTATGAAAAAACCATCTACAGTAGAAAACCTATAATTTGACATCAAAAAGATAATTTCGGCCGCAAATCTTAATTTGCCAACCATAGTGCATTCCTGTGAATTTTGATACTTTTGAGACTTCAATGATTTTTCCCGTAAGCAAACGAAAAACCGATGAACCCGGCCAGCAATAATAATAATATTATTGCTTATAATTTTATCCACGGTATATATGTATTTCGGAAAGATGAAATCGTTATCTACAACTTTGCCGAAGGCGTCATACCGATCAAACAAACGGTTCTGGCTCTAAAAATATTTGTAATCATCGATACCATTCTAATCGAACTCGAAGATTAGTCGCGATTCAGAAAAAAATTTCTAATAACACAAAATTATATCCTCAACGCATAGGAACATTTGTGCAAAATTTCAGCCGAATTCGAAATGACAATTAAAAAAATAATAAAATTAGGTTATTTTTTACAAAATTGCTCAGCAGCTGAATGATTGTATGTGAAAAGCCATTTTCTGGTTACAAAAAGATATTATTTTTGTTCATTGGTTTATTTTAGTCTTTTCAGCAGGATCTCAGGTTTTGATTCACCAACACGAATTATGCTGTATTTAAAAATCTCATCCTGCAAACATTGTTTTTTTTTTATTTATTTTGTTGCAACGCTTCTTTTGAAATTCTTGTTGAGCAATATTTTTAATCAATCATAGACCCTAGTAAGAAATTTTGAACTCTATCTATCATTGCAAATACCATGTGCAAAGTTTATCATAATAATTCGGATGAAAATTTACTGTTTCACTGCATCTTCGCTCCGTACTAAAATAGCCCCCTCTATATATGATGCATAAAAAAGCAATGAAAGCGATTACGCGCAAAGATTCCTGCTTTCGTCCGCCCCTTCAGGACACATCGCAATTCCAGTAGAGATAACGAATAGAAATCCAATTTCTTTCCGATTTTCGACGTCAACAAATACTGCATGCCTACTTTGATGTGTTTTTCCTATACGTGCGCGGCTTTCCACCTTCTCCCCTATGCTGCGGTTACAAAGAAAAACGACGCACTTTACCCACAAGACTACAAGCGGTTTTTATTCTGTTTGTCAATGGCGATGGAATCGGCGGAAGAAAACTCATCTATTAAAAAGTATGAATAGCAAATAAGACTGCCGTCTTGTCGAATAAAATAATGGAATTTATTTTGGTTCCATTTCAAGAGAAGGCAAACCGTGCGTACCTACGTATTAAGCTGTTCTGCTCCCCAGAGAATAACTGTAAGTTAAATTACGCAAGGGGGGGAAAGTGAAAATATTAGGTGGGTTTTATTTCACCTTTCGTTCGATCGAAGCTGGGTCGCGTTTTGGATACAGGAACCTCACGCAGTATGGAGATGAAGTACAAATTTGAATATTATGTGCTGAATAAACACCCAATTCGTAAGCTTCGATAAAACTCAACCACAGTGAAAATAACCTCACACCGAGGGGCACATCGTTAAATTGGAATGGCTTTCATTCGATTAATAAAGTAAGCAGTAACTGCTCCGGTGTAAGGAACTTCATATGGTGGCGTTTTAAAATAATCAGTTTTGCGTGTTTTGAAAGGAACCAAATGCAAACCACATTCACACCAGTTTCACATTAAATGGCATCTGTGCTGCACAGCTATTGCGAGCGGAGAAAAAATAGATTAAACCAATCTTCTTAATCCTGTACCTCTCAAAACATAATTCCGTACGAATTACTCAACCCCTCCTCGGAGTAGGGGCAAGGAAATTTTCAAATTAACTGTTTCCATTTCATTTCTCTGCTGCTTATGAAAAAACATGTTCACGGCACTCGATTTTGTCTACCCTTTCCGTACGTACGAACGTATACAAACGGAGCAGGGAAGTTTCACCCGGTAATAGCTAAATAGTTTCGAATGTTCCATCAGACGCAATAAAATAAATCCCTCGGAGCAATAATGAGTTTCTCTATGCTGCGCTACCCGAAAATACACACAGTAACAACTATCGGCTAGTCCTCCCCTCGGTTGACAGCAGCGGCGTCGACAGATTCATCCGAAAGGGACTTCTCCCTTGTTATGAATGAAATCCTGTTCAGCCTACTGTGTGTCCGTGCGTGGACGTATGCAGAGTAGCATAATGAAAACACGATCTGGCCTACCGCGCGTAGCAGGCAGTGAGCATAAGCGAACGGGGTTTCATGTTCTTTCTCTTCTCCGTCGCTCTGTCTTTGCAGTTTTGCGTTTCTAATCCGAATGAAATATAAAAATAATATCCAATATGTTACCAGTTGTCAACGTCATCGTCGTACACTGTCGAATTTGACACCGCAGACCGAAAACCATTTCGGGGCTAATAATTAGGGAGATGAGTTTTTTTTCCTGAGGTTTCTATTTTACGAAACCTTGGGTGATGTTTTTCCGCTTATTTGATTGCAAATAGGTTAGGTCTTTTGTGTAGATTTAGCTCGGGAATGTAGTCGTATGTAGGGTTCCAGTGTACACATACCTGTAAAGAAAAAAGAAAGAGAATAAACAGTTTGTAGAAGATGTCGACTGAAGAAATTAGTTTTGATATATTACGACGGAATCAATTAAATAAAACATTTTGATGGATTTCATTTGATTTAAATGTTTTTTTTTTATTCTCAAAATTTATATTGTTTAGAAGATTTACAAACTCACCCTAACAGGATTTTTCGTTTTGAATGAAGGAGACTACTGATACTGGCATGAATGGAATACTTATAGCAAACTCCAAATATAAGCAGTTCTGAACTTACTGCAAACGATAGACTCTCAACTCTATGATTGGAAGGTGAAATAGAATCAACTTTTTATCGCCATGATTAATTACTCCTTCGTTGAAGGAAATTTTCGTCTACGGTTACTCGATAAAAACCAACCAGACAATTCCCCTGGCAAGTCGGGTTCTTGTGGAATCGAAAGACGGTAGAAACAGGAGTGAATTGTTCTTTGTAACTAACGATAAAAAGCCAACTTAGGAACGGGTAGCAAGACTTCTTCAACCGACGAAGAAAAGCCAAGCAGAATAACGCAATAAATGAGCATTTTCACCCTTCCGTACAAGTAACCGCACACACGTATATAATCTGGAAGCCACACTCCAAGAGTGGAATCCCATAAACTACGGGGTCCAACCGAAACAATGTGTAATTCTGGCTGCACAGGGGAGACCAAGTAACCGCATTGTGTTAAAATTTTGGGACAATTCTATACGCTTCTTACCTATCGAGTTGTTTTACCTGTTTGGGGTTGTGTTATTTTTTGGGGAAGAATCCTAAATGTAACCTGATGAAATCGCATACAAAGTTATCGTTTTCAAAATGTTAGTTAAATATTAATCATGACTGACATTTGAAAGCCTGAAACTTTACTCCAATTTCATTTCCACCTTGATGGACCAAAACCGAAAAATCTTGTTTACTGTTCAATCGTTTCCGTTCCGGGAAGGGGAAACCAAGAACACTTCCCTTGTTTCCTACGGAGAAAGGAGCCTCGCCATGAGTGAAATCACAAGATCGCAGGTTTATTAACAAGCTCATTGCGCATAACTTCAAGCAGAGATGCCAGATGTTCTTTAGCACACAGCTATGTCTCTGACGATTTTTTCTTCAAATCCCTAACATTAAGATGATTGCCAATTTCAATGTAATAACTACAAAATGGTAGAACAAATTTGATCAACATAAACACTCTAAACTCGCTCATTATAGTTACCAGAATTACTTTGCTGGCAGAATCGAAATCAAGAGACTGTTTCAAAATTATTAAGATATGTTCAATATTACCTTCAGTAGGTACTACAATAATATTTTCAACCGTTACCAATTTATTGAATTTAACTAAGGTGCTCCTGAAAACTGTAAAAACCACAAGCAACTCTAAAATAACTAAGAGCATTCAACAAGTTTAGGGAAACCTCACGCTGCTTAAAAAAATTCAAATGAAACCATTTCTTCACTAATAGCATCAGCATTTGAACTTGAAACAAAAAAACGACCAGAAAATGGTCGAAACTCATTAATCAGTTATTAAATACGTAAAAGCAGTAGACAGATTACAACAGAACACATGTGGAACAATTAGTTCCACATTGAAAACAACACCGTTTGAAGGAGCAGAAAAAAAACTTGAAAACACTCCGAAAGGCTTTGAAGGATAAAAAAAAACAATTTCCAAATTTAGCTCAAAATAGTGACAAAACGTCTCTGAATGCTATAAAAGACCACCAATGGAAGTAATGGTTTAAAACGCCTTAATCAGTAGTCAGAAAAGGTCACAATAAAATACGAACAAAATTCAGCCAAAAGGGGCTAAAAAATGCTTCTTACAACTTAGTTGAAAGTGTCTCAAAGATTCAAAAATGATTGAGTTTAGCTAAAAAAAGTAGAGCCAAAATTGAAAAAAAGCATGAGGTGTATTCAAGACACGACCGCATAACCGACGTAGAACTTCTTAGTAATAAAATCTACTATTGCTTTTTCAAATCAATAAACTCTTCTTCGAATAGACGCTGGGAGTCCACTGTATGAGAATGATATAATATTAGTTTGCACTTTTTGTGCCGATACGAAATAAATGGCTGTGATTGGGAACCTTCATGTGGTTGAGAAAAATTTCATATTTAACAACCTATTTCAACTAAGAAATATCCCAAATTGTCACGATGGCATCAATCCCCGTGCTTTGCACGTGCTATTGGAGTACTATTGGCTTTTAATTCGCTCATAGAAACACGATATCATTGACTGAACAGAATAAGAAAGCATTTGCTTCCAAAGTCTGGCGCTAGAGATCGTTCGAAAAAAAGATTATTCTTCAATCACTTGTTAAGTTGCCTTGAGAAAGGCAGTTTGCTGTTCAAAATCTTATATGCTGATCGCTTCCTTTGTGCTGCCCTGACAGTGTAGAAATGAAGGCGTTCTGACAACACACACTGACAAGAACAGCACTGCTGCTGCTGAGAAATGTGACCAACCGAGCAAATAGTTTGTTTGAGCCGAAAGCAAATTCAACACATTGATTTACTCGTATTACATACGGAATCGAAATTTATCACGCCACGTAACGACACTGAGCGAATGGTTTATCAAATCGAAACTGTAATCATATTCCGCATTATACTTGAAGAAACTGGTGTTCAAAAACCGTTCAATGGCAATAACGTAGAAAACATTAAAAAAAAATTAACATAACCTCTGTAACCGCTGCAGTATGTGATACGGTCTAACAAGCCAGAAGTACACATCGCAACGTTCTACCTGCTCGACACAGCTACCTTAGCAAAATGAGCGATTGATTATCTCAAATTCTCTATTTATAGTAAGCAGTGTTGTAAATTTTCACTGTCAGTGATAGGTTCTCAGTTGGAACCGACAACTGCGAATATCAGTTTCATCACGAACGAGCTGAAAGTGATAGTTACTTTCAGCTTCAATCAGTTGACAGAGACAATGCTGATTGTCAGCATCACTGTGATTTCGCACACGCTATGCTACTTTAGCGATGTTTATGCGGTGGAGGGTGAAGATGCCTACCTACTTCATCGAATTCATGCAACAGATTGGCTCAGATCAAATAATTTCGATATTAATTAGGACATATCATTTATTTACCTGACATGATTTTCACTGATAATTGACTCGAGTAACACTCAATATCAGCTTGAAGAGAGTAAGAGCGAAACTGCTGTTGTATCGTTTTCATTTGGCAGTGTCGAAATTTCGCAACACTGATAGTAAGCCAGCAACCAGCCGAAAGCACGCGAAGGGAGAGCGAGCTTGTGATTGGTTGAATGAATCCAATTTTCAACCCAGTTTTAACAAGTTTACTTGTATAGTGAAGATATTCCAATTGTTACAGTAAATTATTATACCAAAGCATCATCGCGGGAAAGAAGACCGAGACTCTCAACCGACAAATCGAAACATTTGCTGCCAACGCGCTGCTGCTGAGATATGTGACCAACCGGGAAGTGATTTGTTTAGACCGAAAGCAATCTACTACGCTACGGCTAACTAGGTACACTATTCTGTCGACCTTTTAAGGAAAAACCAGCAAGCGACCAATCAGAGGACGTAAATTGTTTCAACAAGGCTCAACATTTTCCAATAGTACAATAGTTCGCAACAACTTTTTTTTTTTGTATTTGAGCGGATGCGTGTATAATGTTCCAATCGAATGCTGCAAAAATGAAGAAAATTGGTTGGAAATAAACCGACTTATAAGGAACAAATTTTGTCTCCTCTCCGTGAAGTGATTTAGGCTAAAGAAAAACGTAGTTATACGTCAAAAGTTGAAGAGTTTGTGTATATGACACGACCACAAGGTTAAAATAGAATCACGACAATCCTTTGGATTGAAAAATGTCATTTTGAATCTATTTTCGGCATTTTTATCATCTCGATTACGTAAATTTTTATATTGGGGCTACTTGATCATTTAAGGTAGTCCTCCGGAAGCCAAAAGACACCATTTTGGATTCCATAATAACGTTTGGAGTTGATTGTTTGTGTCATTTTAGTTCCGAAAATACTCATATTAGGGGCTATTCGGCCATTTTGAACTGTTTTGAATCTAAAATCATATTTTTTTTAGTTTGGTGGACGCTTTATTAATTTTCCAATCGATTAATGCAAGAATGAAGCATAACCGCTGACTGAATTAGGATATTGAAAATTGGACAATGCTCGTGACGCTCTTGATTTTTTGGTATTGGAATTTGCATCCCCATTCCAGAATGTTGTCGTAAAACGTAATTCTGAGTCAAAAATTTATCTTATTTTACCTTAAATTCCATAAAGGTTCTCAACATGTCTTAAGAACCTGTAGGAAAAATTAACTAGAGGCCACGAAAGAAATGATTCCAAATTTCATCAAGTTTTCCATTTTAGGAGAAAAGTAATCATATATCAGTTTTTGAACAAAAATCACAATTTTGGTGTAAATACTGAAAATTTATAATATTGCATTTTGGCCTTTAGACTGACCACTAACGTATTCAGTCAAAGCTCAAAGCTTTCACATTAGTTTTTGAACTCAATTTAGTTTTTTTACACGGTTCCATACAAATTTGGAGAGGATTGTAATTTTAAGAAAATAATCGTTTTAAGAGGCCGTTCATAAAACACGTGGTCATTGACAGGGGGATCTCAGTGATGCCAGCCAGGTCTGAAAAATTTCAGCACTTTTCTATGAAAGGGAAAAATAGCTACCATCAACGTCATTCCTTTTTTCTACCATCACAAGTAAATATTTCACTTTCATGCAATCTTCATTCTCTCTCCCTCCGTTTTTTTTTTCAATATTCGTAACAAAAGGTAGCCAAGTCTTCCGCACGCGCAGTGAAAGTGTGTTCGTTTGGAATTCTTTTTATTAATTTTCTGGAAATTTATTATTCTGAGTTTCATTGCGTGAACTGTAATGTTGTAAACTCGGTTTGTGTACTGTACAGATAAGAAAAATGCTGCTACGAAAGAAATTTCAACGTTCCATTTTGATAACGACGGCAAGCGTCACGTTGATAACGTCATTTTCGTTTTACCAAAGGAACGGTGAGTATCATTTGATTGTATTTTCAGAAGGGTATATTTCGTGACCGTGAACGATGCGAGTGAACTATTTCATCGGAATGTGGCAGCTTGTTTCATGGATAAAATTCTAGTGTGAAATTTGAAAATGATTGGCTGTATTTTTTACAGAATTGCGCTAGAGAAAATGATTATTATCAGACCTTGATGTCACTTTATATGAAAGTTGGAAAAAAGTCAAAAGTTACTCTAGACACGTTCAAACCTGCTTTTTTTCGGGGAGCTCCGTAGCCGCAAAATTACAGAGTCCGCTTTAGTAAGCGGATAGTCGTGGGTTCAAATCTTAGTAGAATCAGGCCATTTGGTGGTTGCCAAAGGACTTTAGCATGGGTCTATTCTCAGGCTTCTCACCAAGTACCTTTCCTTCGATCTGAATTCTACAGTACCTCTGTTGACTCTCCTTCTAACAAAAATATAAGTCCCTGTTATAATGAAACTGGTATGAGTAACGTATGAAAGTTCTCTCCAGGGAATTGTAATTTGGCGATATTGTTAGGAGGGACAGAGGCTCGGTATAGTAGAGTAGTAAGCTTGAAACGGAGAGGTAAAACTTACACACAAGCACGGATATGAATGATCAGCGTATCAATTACTTCAATAATGATACTGCCAATAATATGGAGTGCGGAGTACGGAAAACACTTGGGCAATATCACAATGGATCTAATCTCTGGTCGCAGTGATGAGCCCACACAGGAAAAAAACTGCTTTTTTAGTGAATCTGGGGTCGTTGATTTCGAAAATTAACTAAGAATGTTTGTGACATGTGCAGATTTTGCAACTCGCGTCAACTTTCGATACACGAGGACTCATATAACTTTTCCAATGTCATTTTGATTTGATGTCACCTATTTACGTCAAATCAACATCAAACGAACGAAACCAAATTTTGCTAAGTACATAGCTTTTCAAATATTTAAGAAAAAAGGCTAGCGAATGGCTTCGGCAGGTTTCCTGCAGCAATTTTGTGCAGAAACCTGCCGAAGAAAAGCACTGCCGAAGCCGTTCGCTACCCACAAATAATTGGTACCGTAAACTGGGGTGACTTTGATCACCGGGGTGACTTTGATCACTATACCTCTTTTTTGAAAATGTAGTAAAAAAGCGCTCGTAGTGCTTGGGATTGGTCATAATCTTCACTAATTGTCTGGATATATGTCTGCATTGCTACTATTCATGCATTTCCTGTTTTTTAAAGAGTGTTTTTAATGCTAAAATATTAATTGAAAATGAGGTGTATTTTTGTCGATTTTTGTTTCATACGAACAATCGGTTCAAGCAGATTCAAAACAACGAGTTGCAATACGTAAAGTTTTTTTATTTTGTTCCCAGATTAGTTCTTAAGATGAATAAATATTATAACAATGCATTTAATTGTTATTTTTGCGAGTTTTTCCTCAAAGGCAGTGTTGAGTCCCAATAATCTCCACAGCGTATCTTCCTAACAAAAACCCAAGACGTAAAGTAACATGCAAATTTGGGCAATTGCATTAGTCATATTCCACGTGGACTAGTTTTTGGTGATTTTAGATCACCTTCCCTCTCAGTGGATAATCATTCATATATATTCTAAAAAATGTGTATGAATCTTGGACATTCGCCAACATAAACTGTTCACGTAGAATGTGAATTGCCCCCAAGTTGCTTTCCATATTTATAAACTCGTTTAAGTCGTTTTAGGCTGTTTAATTTAGTGGAGGTAGGAAACTGCTACTCCGAATTCATCAAAATAATGAAGTGATCAAAGTCACCCTGGAATGATGATTGGTGTGATGACAATTTTGCTAAACTTTTGAAGTAGTGTCTGAATCTTTCTCAATGCATGCCAGTACTTATTTTGAAAATATCAAACAATACTGTTTGCAGTATATTCTGAAAATATTTAAGATACAATCAAAAAAGTGATCAAAGTCACCCAAGTTTATGGTAAGTCTTTTAAACAAATTTTTTTTTTATTGATTAATAGAGCTTTCAAAAAGTGGCTAGCTGTATCCAATTAAAAAAGTGCTACGCGATTTAAAAAAAATCCAAACTTTTTTTGTCTCGAGCAAAAGATATATAACATCTTAAATGACCGAGAACAAAGATAAAAAAGAGACCGAGTAGTTTTTTCCTGTCTTTGATTGTTGTTGCAGAAAAATAATGCACCCATTATCAGTTTATTCATAGAGAATTGGCTAATGCTCAAAATTGATAACTTTGCGATTTTGTTTAGATTAATAAATTTATTTGATTTATTTTCACGGGAAGTTTGCGAATTTCAAGCGATCAATTAATGACATAATAAATATCGTAAATCAATCAAATTTTCCAGGACGGAGAAAAAAATATTTGTCGGTTTTAAAGAGACTTTGTCTTATGTGGTATTCGTCTCCGAGAAATAATGATTGTATTTTGCAGTGCATCGACATTTGTGACATTATTTTTGAAAGTATGCTTTAATATTCAATGACTAATTTTGGTTATGAAATTCAACGTTTTGGTCTTGAAAACAATAGTTGGGATCTGGATTTTTAAAGTAGGATTATGAAAACATGTTCAGGATCCATGTGGTAGTATGTGATAATGATGTCAATAGCAAGCATTTAAAAATAATAATTCTTGAGTTCAGAAGCACTACTAAAAAGGAACTCACGTAATTCAATCACATTATCATCGCAAGTTATTATTAGGAACGTTTTCAGTTCAAAACACAAAAAACGTTATTTTTTCGACTTTCCAAGTTATTTAAAAAAAATACTAATCCGTTCAATATGATGAAAAACACAATTGTAGAAACTTGAATGTTCTTATAGAAAAAAAACACTAACAGTAAGGATTCGCTGATTATTAACTAATTGTTTCAAAATTGGCACAAATATTCGGTTTTTTAACCAATAACTAATCGAAATATGACCGCGTGATTTAAAAACGGTCCCGAACATATTTGTTATCTATTTACCAAAACTTCCTTTTTGATTATTAAAAATGAACATTTTGAAAAAAACCATACAAAATCCTGGAACCAAAAGCCTATGATACGAGTTCTATTCGATGAACTGTGATAGTTCCAAATCGCATCAGAATACTTTTACAAGAAAGATAACCCGGCTGCTTGCGTGTCAGTCATTTTTTCTAGTAAATAAACGTTGACTAATCAGATCAATCGAACTTCACGCTTCAACAAGGATTGACCATTTTCAATAATATAGTAAGTTGCTTGGCATGGTTGGGGCTTGACAATTTTAAAATTTTGAGAAGAAATTTTTTTTGGATGTCGTGGTCATGACTGAACGAAAAGATAATTCAGTACGTTCTGAGACACAGAGATAAAGTAAAATTTCTAACTTTTTCAAATTTAAAAATGTGAATTAACTCATTAGAAAATATTAACTCTTCAATCAAGTTTTTATTTCATCCTGAAAAGGACAATTTGTTGTTCATTTTAGTATCGGATAAGATGCCGATCACATCTTTGCGTTATCACTGACAGTGCGAATAAAGTATTACTTGTGATAGAATAAACAGTTTTTAGCTGATTTAACACTCAAAACTAGACGGCTCACGTGTTGTCAAAATGAGTCAACTTTTCATTGAATGCATTTACTAGTGCCCACTATCGCACAGAGACTGCATTTCACTAAAGTGCCTCACTGCATCAGCCGCTATCGATGCTGAGATCCGCTGCAACTAGTGCGCTGTGCCACAGTTGTGGCCGCTATACGCTGCCATTAGTATGCATCAGCAGGCCCAGCTGCTATCGTTGCTGGAATCCGTTGCAACTAGTGCGCTATCCATTGCTACGCCACAGCTGTGGCCGCTTTCCGCCATCGCTGGTATCCACTGCACTGCTAGTGCTGCTGCTAAGGGAGGACGACTGCTGTTATCGCTGTCTAGAACTATTTCGAGCGGCTTCGGCTGAAATAGGCTCTTATAAAGGCCAAATAGCATGTTTTCAATTGCAAGGTATATGATTCTGTCAACCGTGCTTGGAAAACAATCATATAACGACCAACCAGAGGTTGAATTTTTCGTTTTGACAAGGCTTGACTATTTTCAATGGTACAATAGTGTGAATAATAAAATTACAATTATCTTCTTTTGGGAAGAATCTTAGAAGATTTTCCAATCTATTGCTGCAAATACGAAGAAAATACAATCGAATACTAACCGATTTATTAGCATTTGAAATTGGGAATATTTTTCACTTTTTTCAGTTTTAGATTCTCATTTCACATCCCTATGTAGCCGAACTTCCTGAGAGAAGTATTCTACTTCAAGGAAAGTTTCAAGTCTAACACAGCAAAAAAATTTTTTTTGATAGCATTATCTACAACTTTGCTGAAGTCATTATTTCTCTAACTATTTTCAAGGTAGGCTAGAGCGGGGCTAGTTGGTTACGGGGCAAGTTGGTCAATGAGAATATCTTCGAATCTACGTATCAATAAAAAATCGTGTTATATGGGTGATATGTAGCGGATAACCAGAGAAACTAAATGACAAAATGAAGTACCGTTTTAATTAGGACGTGTAAAAAATTCAGGTTGGTGCCAAATTGGCCATCAATTCTACTCGGTTTCAAGTTGAAACTTTTTGTCTAAACAAAGCTAGCCAAATTGAAATAAACATAGCTCAACGTATTATGAAAGTCATTTTAGTTAGTTTTAAGTTGTGTAAAGCAAACTTCCGCCAAAATTTTATTTTCATATATTTCAAGTAGTTTTCACATTTAATACATGAGGGGCTAGTTGGTCACATACTAGCGGGGCTGGTTGGTCATATGTACATCATGAATGAATTCGAGTAACCAAGTAAATGCAATGTCAGGAACAGCGCATTTCGTGAAGCAAACTTAATCCAAGCAAAAACAGCATGTGCTCTTGTTAGTAAAACCATTTATTTAAAACTATAAACTATTTAGTAAAAGTTATCTCCATTTCATCGTCAATTTGATGAATATTTTATTGCACACTATAAATGCTGAGTCATTGATCTGAAATAACTATAACGTACACTAATGCATCGACAAATGCCTTCTACCTGGTGAAAATTTCGGCGAAAGTAAGCTTTCATCAAAAAAAAAACTAATGTAGCTATAGTTTTGTGCTTGTTATTGCAGATGCGAATCTAGAATTTGGCTTCGGTTCTCAATTTAACCCGTATTGTCTTTGATTTAGTTCCCAACCAAACTTTTAGAGAGATTTCAACATATATTTCTCGTCAGGTATGAAAGAGGAACACGTTTTTTTTCATGCAATTATGAGTTACTTTTCTCATGGTTTGGGATTTCGGAAAGCAAACGTATAAACAAAAAACCGGATGCGGTTTGACCTCCGCTGAGACGCTACAGGCTGCCCCAAATGCAGTGAGGAAGGAAAACTGAATTGTCCTTCCGAAATATAAATGGTCAATTTACCCCACACACTGACCAACTTACCCCGGCTGAGGGGCTAGTTGGCCAATTAAACATTCACTTAAAAAACATAGAATATCCGCAAAATCGTTAACTATTCTGAAAAGTTTTTATTTTTTCTAGATGCTATAGACTTAACACAATAATTCCATGGAATGAGTTTTTGCCATAATGTTTCCTACAAAAAGTTACAGAACATTTTGACCAAATATGACCAACTAGCCCTGCTCTACCCTACATCGCTTTTCATGTTACATTTTCACCATCAATATTACATGGAATCATAAATTAAATACACTTATCGGAAAAGTCTATCTGTCTAGTTTACAAAAATAACAATTTATAGCAAATCCGACGTAAATTATATCGTTTTTCCTGATCATAGATTTTGTACCATGATCGGACCAGGGTGAATCATGATCGGACCAAAAAATGTATCATAATCGGACCAGTGTGCTTCTGAGACTTCAAGTGATTTTCCGCTTCGCGTGCTGGGCTCTTCTTGCATAGTGTTTGGTTTGGGCTTGATAAATTAGATTTTATCAATTTCGTTCGTGATTTTTAAAATATTTTCGAACATTTTTCATATTATTTCGAAAACGTTATGAATTATATTAGTGTTTCAATCACGACAAGTTTGCCTATTCTATTTCTGGGTGTTTTTTCGGTTGCCGTTTCGTTTAACCGATAGCTTACTCCACCACTACAATTTTGAGGAACGATGTATGACAAATTTGTGGTCCCCAAATAGTACTACAAATTTGCCGAAGTGTGACAGCTCATATTCAGTACGATATTCAGCCAACGTTACTTATTACGGGAATTACTTCTCGGTGAAATATATATTTCACTCCCACGCTCACTTTACTTTTTAAGACCTATCCCCGATTCCATCTAAAGTGAGGTGACAAAAACTAGCTCCGTGAAGTGAGATTGGCAGTGAAGTGAAAATGAGAATAAGACAAGTGAAATGAGTTTCCCAGCACAAAAATTTCTAAGTCTCAGAAAGTTTTATTTGAGATAACACCAGATCTCGACGATTTATACATTTCTAAGACATTTGGCATACAAAAAATTTCGATATCGAACAGTCCATGAACTTCATCAGTCAAAAAAAGACACTTTGGCCGCTTTGAGTTCGATTGAGCTGAAATTTTGTATGAGGACATTTTTCGAGAAGACAAAGCTTTTAATTCAATATCAATTTTTTCTCTTAGGTTTCTTTAGCCGCAAAAATTTGTTAGTCTCAAAGAGAGTTTCGTTACTGAAAAATAAATTTGCTATATATTATCATTAGATCAATCGGTTTTTAAACCTTCCTCATCTTCTTGAAATCACTTTATCGTTCAAAATGGTCGTGAAAAAAATCAACGTAAAACGTCACTATTCCCATTTTCATTTCACTGATATGAAAATCATAATAGCCCAGATTTCACAGCAGTTGTCATTTTGCGACGTTTTGTTAACCTACGTTAGTCCCGTAATAGGATTGTGTTCACTTCCCTCCGATTTCACCGTAAACTCTCTTGTAATAAGCACCAATGATCGCGGTGAATAGCATAATGTATATTATATAAGTTTCACTCAAAATTTAAAACGTTTATTAACATTTTACTAGCACGAGCCAAACTTTCGCACTAAATTGTTAGAATAGTGTATGTTGCTGACATGTATGTATTTACTGAAAAATAATTGTTGTCCATTCTGTTAAAGCACTCAGAAGCTTTACTTTGTATCATTTTTCCTCTAAATTTAAACCAACCGTTCACTTAAAAACTTTATATCGTCTTCATTTCAACTGCTTGTTAAAATATCTATCGCGAAAGCGCTACTAACTATGTGATTCCAATTAAGTGAGATTGGCTAGCTCTTCACGATAGCACTATCTGTTTTTTTTTAAATTGATTTGTTAGTCGCTATCGTATCTATTTGATAAAGTTGTTTAAAAGAATAAAAGCTATCATTTCATACTGCTTAAAAGTTCAATCACAGTTTGAGGTTAATTGAAGGAAGTTACCGGTGCTATGTCATAAATCTTTTCGTAGAAACCTTAGTCATATTCGTCATTGTATTTGGTATCTCCGAGCGTTTTTATAAAGCTGAGACAGATGCCTTTGAGATGCCTCGATGAAAGCTATGACAACCAATCATTCACAAATATAAACTTTCATATATTTTAATATATGATTCTCTCGTAAACTGGTCGAAAATTTGCGGAAAAAAGTGCTTCTTAAATTAGGTTTACACTGAGTTATATTTTCCCTGTTTGAAGTATAATGGACTGTTTGCAGTGAAGTGTAGTGTAGTGTAGTGTAGTGTAGCGTAGTGTAGTGTAGTGTAGTGTAGTGTAGTGTAGTGTAGTGTAGTGTAGTGAAGTGTAGTGTAGTGTAGTGTAGTGTAGCGTAGTGTAGTGTAGTGTAGTGTAGTGTAGTGTAGTATAGTGTAGTGTAGTGTAGTGTAGTGTAGTGTGGTGTAGTGTATTGAACCTTACGTCGTTTTTGTGAGGTTTCATTCTATAGAAAATAAGCTTCATCATTTACATTCTGTTCTAGTGAATTAAACGTGAAATCCTTCATTCGGTATATCTAGCATAAGCAAAGTGAAACGGTGATGTCTCAGAAGTAGGCTGGTCCGATCATGATACAAAACAGGCCTTCGCGTTTCATTAATAATTCCAGTTTTAAAGCAAATATTTCATATAAAAAGTGTTCCTACATTGAATTGAGATGTTGCAGAAACATATTACTGGAAAATATACTGCAATATTAGGATATTTGATTCTCAAATCACTGCTAGAAAACAAGCCTTGATAACAATTGTAAGGGCAATTTGTGCTCGAAAATACTTCATTTTTTAAAACATTGAAAATAGAAGTAAAACTTAAGCAATCTGGATGAAACCTTCAAAACATCGTCAGAAGAAGTTATTTGATGATGCTGCTACATACTTGAAACATATTTTTGTTCAAAAGTTAAGAAATCTCGCATATAAAAAAATGGTTTTCTGACTGGTCCGATCATCATACAATACCCTATCACTCTTTGGGGTATTATTATAATAAGCTTCTTCTGAAAATACTATGTCAATAGAATTACATAGTATTCGGAGAGTAAATGAAAAATGTTCACAATTTCGATGTCAAAATTCAAGAATAATTTGGGAATGGTTAACAGAAACTTTAAGGACCATTCTAAGCTACCTGTCAAAATCCGAAAGCCTTGCTGTTCATATTGATGATAAAAATTGTCATTGAGATTAAAGTTTATCCTGCTTCCAGTGTCATTGACATATTATACATAACAATTCATTCTCTGATAATACAGATTATAATTATTTTTGGTGGTAATCAAATCGCTTCGAAACTTATATTGTAGTTAATCGTTATTGCGAATTTGCAGAAAATGAAATACAGCAATGTTGTACGATACAGAGTTGTCTCTACATCTGGCATCCCTGGCATTCAAGTACTAAGCAAACGGTCTAAACACTGCATGCACATACACACAGATCCACTGGTAAGTATACGGTGTTGTGTTTAATTATTGCACGTCCCCCAACCCAGAACAAAACAAAAACAAAGCAATCCTCGCCGGATGGTTGTTTCTTTGCCCAACCTAACCTTTTTCTGCGCCTGCTTTCGTAACGATAAGGAATTCGTAGTCATCTTCTTTTCAGAGCGACCCCAGCGCCAATAATTGTAAGAACAAATGAAGCAAAGATAAACACCATCCCGAGGAAAGAAGCTACAATTTATTGTTTCTCGGTAAGGATTTGACTTTTCCGTCTGAGCAACAAAAAATTGCTCTCCATCGGAAACTCAACCGAATATGTCTTTCGACGTAACATCCAACATCATTTGCCTTAATGCAATGCCTCAGACATGGGATCAGCTTCGGAGCATAAAGCCGCATTCCTCGTGTGGAAAATCGCACATAAATTGAATCATTATCAGCCCTTATTAGAATCAATGTTCGAACGCGTATCGAGTGTCACCGCACTAAGCCGATCGCCACTGTAAAGTGACGGGCATGGTACAGACGATGTTCAGCCGTCTGACGTCCTCTTCGACCGACTACTGAAGGGTGATTTAGAAAGTGTCAATGCATGCACACACTCACACACGTGGAGAGATTTATCCGGTGGATTTACGAGCGGCTGGCTTTCCGGTCCCGTGTCTTCGGTAAGCCGCCGGATTCGGGAGGGTAAAGATGCACCCTAGCAATATCGAGCCGGCATTGTTAGTCAATCACAAAGTCACACTCTTAAAAAACCTGATTTATGCTAACGAGGTCGAGTTTCTTCACTAGCAAACAGTCCCAAATCGGGAATCGTGTGAGGAAAATCGAAACTCGAAAGGAATTTAGTTGACTCTTAATTGGCCGCACGTATCCCGCTGCGATCGGTAGACGTTCCGGCAAACTGCCGTGTGTCAAGGATGTCGAGGATCTTGATTATGGGCCCTGAAATATGTCACCTCACACACATCCCCATCCCCTATCACCCGTCGTAATCCACAGCCTCTAACGACATCTGTTTTGTGTAGAGCCTCTGAAACGGACAGACGGCAAGCACAGCACAGCACCGCAGCACGGAAAGGAGGAGGATCGCAATTAATGCCTTTCATAAAGAACCACCTCTGAAAGGAAGCTGTCATCTAAAGTTCGCTGTTATCAAACCGAGATTGTCAAATTAACGATGATGTCATAAATTCTGGCCCAATTAGAAAAACCGATCCAGAAACCCTTTCAGCCGGCAGTTTTCTGCCGTACTGCTGGGGTTCGTTTGGAGCAGAGGAATTAATAAATTTTCCGTACAGATAACAAATGACACTTATATTGCGGGGGTGTTTAAAACTTACGGTCGCTTTTTAATGGCGCTGGTTGTTTTTCTGCCGTAATACGGTAGATTGGGTAAATATTGTGGATACTCGTAAAATTAATCAGCACTAGGTGTTGAGCACAAAGAAGCTTTTGAGATTTGAATATTTTGGTGAATAATGTGGAGATAGTGTTGGATGAAAACAAAAGAGGAGAGTAGAAAAAGGGAGTTGAAAAAGAGCAATTTGCAAATAAAATCCAATGACTTGAGAATAAATAGTAGATTAACATGTAGATTCTTAAGTTTACAAACTGAAGTTTAACGTCATGAAAGTCTAGAGTCTGCAATCTCGAGTTTGAAGAGTACAAAAGAACACACAGTTAATTTTACCCAGACGGTCTAAGTGCCCCCTTTTTTCGTAAAATTGTAAAATATTTATACATCAAACGAAATTAATAATTTAGCAATCCAATCTACGCCAAAATGTTTACACAAGTATTTTTCTCCGTCACCTTCTCCATCAAATATCTTAACATGCACCACGTACTTTCGAAGACAGGTGCAAAAGAATTACTCGAATAAATCCTCCACCGCCCATCCCCCTCGCGACGGTCAATCAATTCTCTCCGTTCCGTCGACTGCCGGACAAAACGTCAGACGGCAACGTATTCCGACCGATTTTGTGTCTGCATTTTCCACAATCAGATCACGTACTTTTTGCACTATTTTTATCCCCACAGCAGCCCGAAAACCTGCCTCTGTGTGTGCCTATTTTCGTGAGTAACTCCAGTGCCGGTTGGAACATTATCAACATTCGTAGCCTATATTGGTGCACCGAGGTCCAATCTCTAAATTCATCGGAACTCCCTGCAGCCAGTACCGCTCCAGTAGCTGTGTTCATGTGTTTGTGCCACGCTGCGGATTTCCCTTGAGCCACTCACCCCCAACCCCTGCTGGAACTGGTAGCACTCTGTATGTTACTCTTAATTTAGATTCAAGGGAAAATGCTCCGGGCCGGGGTCAATCGAAGTCCGTCGGCAATCGGGGGTACCGTACGTAGTTTGCCTTTTTTACGCGCTGCTTTTCTAACTGAACACTCGATGATGAGGAGGGATGGGTTTTGGCCACTGGAGTATAATCAGCGTGCGGCATTCGGCCACAGCGTCGTGTGTATGTATGTGGAATTCTCACTAGACCACTAGCCAGCCAGCAGTCTGTGCAATGGGGTTGTGACTGGATTGGACCGCTCTGGAAGGTGGTCTGCCAATCATCATCATTATCATCAATCGATTTGATTGCGCTGGCTGTCGGAATACGGCGCTGCGGGACAAACGCCGAGTATGGGGAACGGATGCCCTGCTCTGCTCTGTTCTGCTGGTTACGGGAGTGCAGTTTTCCTACCTCGGCAAACATTTGCTCTCGGCCAATCCTCAAGTTGGAAAACACATTGCTTTTCGCAGCGTGTGCGGAGCAGTTTTTGCTGCTGATTTATTGATTAGCTTCAGCACTTCGGTAAAATTCAGCTTCCAGTCAAATGGGTGGTGGGACGATAATTCCGTAATTTTTGATGACTTCATCGCTTTCGTACCAGACTCCGGCCTCACTGCGTTTCTTTCCTGCGTTTAGTTTGCTCAAAAAGCAGCATAATCCGGTGCCTGGTGCTGCATTTTCCGTAGGCGTGCGAGCTCAGGATTTTCCTCAACCGGACTTGGTTGTAATAATATTTGCTTTGTCGATAGTCACACTCCCGGAGGCAGGCAAGGCCAGGCCAGGCATGAGCAATTCTCTTCCTCTGTCTTCTAGTCGGGCAACCGACCGAAGGCGAATGTTTTAACATGCAGATTTAAAGTTGGCTGTTGTTTCTTTGTGCCAAATATATGGGATAAGCCTCTTTGCCTTTGCAATCACCGATCGGCAGTCAGTCTTGCAGCAGCAGACTCTCTGTGCTGGGTGCTGTTCGAGTGCAGATACCGGCTTGAAAAGTCATTGCTTGATGGAATGTAAACAACCGAAAATTTCCAAAGTGTGTTGAGACCTAAGCTATCCATAGAAATGTGATTATATCACATTGTCGGTAGAAAAAGCGAAGCACCATTCAAATTTTATGCTCTTCATGCCAGACAAATTTCTAAACTAAGGCGTGTCTACATTAGATAACTTTCAGAGAACTGAGAAGAGCTGAACCAAACTATAGCCAATCTTCTCGAAAAGATCCTTTCGAGTGTTGATGCGAAATTTTTCCTTTTTTGTCTATTCAATCGCCTCTTTTATAGATCTCTTATATTATTAACCCATTCCCGGCGGATAGAAATCAAATTTGACCTCGGAAAATGACCTTCAACTCGTATTACTCAGCAGTAACATGCACAATTGACATAAACTGCATTGCATATTGTAGATTGATTTCTTTTCTAACCGTATTAAATAGTTTGTTGTTCAAAACTGCAAGTATAATTGTCTACAATTAGCTACAATCAAAGTTTAGATATCGGGTAGGTGAGGGATTAATTGCTATAAATTTATGTTGTGTTGCGATTGAAAACGTTCGACTTTTTCCATTTTTCGATTATCCAGAACCGGAAGTCGATTGCTTTTGGTTCTATTTGGAAGTCGATTGCATTTCGAATTTTTATGATAAATTGTATAGAAAGACCTACTTTCTTGCATGTTTCTTTGTGGAGAAATGTAAATGGCTTCAAACATGAATTTTACATATTACACCTTTTTTAACATTTGAAATATTTTTAACATGATTCTAGAATGACACAAAAATAATAACCAGATTAACACCATGAAGATATCAACCGTTCACAGAAATAATGAAAGGTCGACCAAAATACTTATAATAATGACATGTGAAATCCATACAAAAAGACCAAGAAATTTTGAGTGATGATCCAAAAATTACCCAAAAGTGATACAAAAATCGATACAAAGATAGTACAAAACCTATGCAAACATGATTCAAAAATTACACAAAAGTAACGAAAAAAATTATCAGATATTTCACAACAATTTTTAAAATTGTGGCAGGAATAAAATTTACAACGGATTAATCTAAATACAAAATTCTTGCCGATTAAATTATAACTAATACCGACGGAACAAAAGTGCAATCCAGAAATTGCACGAACAATTCGCATAAAAACTATAAAACTTATGCAGAATAGTTACAAAAATAATGCATGAAACAATACAAACAGTACATTGTTATAAAACACAAATTTCTAAAAAGAATATCACAAAAACGGACTTGAACGGGTTACAAAAATGTTGCGAAAATTATGGCATAAAATTGTGGCATGAAAAAGCATGAATAGCACGCAAAAGGACACAACAAAATAAACCTGAAAATAGTGCAAAAATGAGACACAAATTGCACAAACAAATAATAAAACAACTGAAACAGGTCAACGATATAGCCTGTTCCGAGCTCTTTACTCAAGAATACCGCGTATATGTACCCGCAACGTGGAGATTTTTTTTTTTGGTAAGCGGTGTCGGCAGCTTTAAAAACACCGCATGTCCCGATGTAAAAATATTAGATTGCAAGCAATTACAGTCTGTGTCGCTCGTCGTAGAAGAGTGTCCATTAGACTTGTTTCGTGTTACGTTCGCCGGATCAATACACCGGGTTTGTCTGTACCAAAGCCACACAGTGGCCTACTGCTGCAGAAACGCGATGACGTAATGACTGTGATACAACAGAATTGAACACATGCCTCTTCCAACTTCTTCATGGTTCCGAATATACCCATATAAGATGGTATTTGACCATTTTAGGATATGTTCCAGAAACCCTAAGTCGCCATCTTGGATTTCACATTGACATCCGTGGGCGATTTCCACCCACAAGGCATCACCCCGGTTCCGGTTGTTGAACATTTAAGGCTGTTTTTACAAACCCCCTAAGTGGATTTCAAAATATATCTGAGATTGATTTCCTTATTTGAGCATCAATTCGATGCCCGGAATAACTCTATCGGATGATATTTAGTCACTTTATGCTGTTTCACAGATATTGGAAATCGCCATTATGGCGTCTTACGTGGACGTCCGGCCCTTGGGAATCATTTCGGTTCTTAGCCGTTTTTAAGTCTGATACACCTAAAAAGTGAAGAGAACAGTATTAATCTGTGTGCCCTAAGGTAAATCTACTCAGAGTTATTCAACTTTCACGTTTCTTCAATATTCTTCTTCTTTAAAGAAGCTCTAACTTTAAACGTAAACCACTTAGAAAAATTCTACTAGTCTTATTTGAAAGCTGAGAAAATTTCCTACTAATAGCTTTCACAAGTCTAAATAAATTTAAAAATGACCTTTTTTTTGTGTTCACACAAAATTTATTTGAAACTGCATGATACCAAATGACATTTTGAAGGCAAAAATGTTCCTGAATAGTACAATTTTGAACGTATTTTGAAGTTTTCTCACAAAAAGCGGGGTTAACATTATATAGACTGTTCCGAAAATTATAAATACATCTTCTTTCTTGAATAAAACAAAAAATACAGGATTTTTCGGGTCATTTTATTCTGAAATATAGATATTAAGTGTTTTCTTTCCAGTTTCAATTCAAGTTGAGATTATTTTTCGTAGGATACGCGAGTTCTCTAACTTTTCTCTTAACACTACTCATAAGCTTTTGCACAGTGTGTTCTTCGACCATTTTTACCACTTTAAGCCAATCTTTTTTAAATTTTTCAACATTGTCCGATGGTTTGACATATTTCCTCAGCTTTGCCTTGGTCAAAGCCCAAAAAGTTTCAATAAAACGAATTTCAGGGCAGTTTGGAGGATTCATCTCCTTTGGGACACATGTGACATAATTTGTTTTATACCACCCTAGTGCATCCTTAGAGTAATGGCAGGAAGCAAGATCGGGCCAAAGCTCTCACTGGTCCAGGGACATCCTTTCCCTTCGGTGATGTATAAAATTGCGGTCCTGGCAGAGTCTTATAGTCCAGTTTTATGTAGGTTTCGTCATCCATGATAACACACCCCATTTTTTTGGTCAGAATCTGTGAAACCGAGATTCACAGATTCAGCTTGTTTTGGATTTCGTTTTGGATGCTTGTGCTTCCGATGGGTCTGCAGACCCATTCTTCCCTTGGCACGCATAACTTTACTCGCCGAGGTTCCAAGCTTTCTCGCCACATCTCGTACTGATACTGAAGGATGCCGCTTGTAGTATTCCTTAACCTTTTTGTCCATTGTGGGATCAACAGGCCCGGGTTTTCTACCACGTCTTGGGGCATCAGTAAATGTGCACTCTTCACAATACTTTCGCAATGCGGTTTGAACTGCTCCGACACTTATACCTTCTTCTCTGGCTAATTTTCTTATAGAAAGACCACTCACGGTGCCCCATTTGTGCACAATTCGCTTTCTTTGCTCGGGAGAAAGGCCACGCATTTTCAAAATTTCGCACTAAATGTTAGAAAAAATGACAGCATCTTTTCTTTTGGATGTAAACAACAGGACGCAGCCAACGTTTGGTTGAATACTGCACGTTATTTGAAATGACGGTTGATCGTAAGTGTATTTATAATTATCGGAACGGTCTATAGTTTTCAAATCAAATTGAACGATTTGAGCCGCTCTACAGTTCGTTCTTCGACAACAATCCTCTATCTGCTTCAGTTTTCGAGAAATTACAATTGCAGCAGAGCTTGTGGTTTGATTACCAGTTTTATGTTGGCGCGTGTTCTCCACCAAACATTCTGCATCAAAACTGTAAGTTATCGAAAACTGAAGCAGATAAAGAGTTGAGGTCGTAGAACATGTGTTGTTTCTGTTTCTCTCAAGCTGTGAATCGTCGCATCTCATTGTTCCAAATTTTGACTGCTTTTTGCGGATAACGTTTGTTTGGTCATTGGGAAGAGAGTTGTTGTGTGAACGTATTTTTTTTTTTTTTTTTTTGGGAAGGTATGGATGCTCTATTTTGATGACCTTGTGCTGTGAATGGTTGTAGTAAAGAGCGTCCGCGTACACGCAAAACTTTTCCTTATTACCTTAGAAGCAATAGCGCAAAATTGCCTTTAAGGTAATAAACCTATTACTAAAAAGGCAATAAAATTCTTCCCCAGTCAAGTAACAACACATACTGTCATATATTTAGCACGTGTTACGGGAGTATGACCATCTAATAATGGTCGTGCAACCACATGCAGAATTTTTTCTGTCATAAATTGCTCCCTTTCCATCTCAAGTCTAAAAAAAATCACACACCGTCGCATATGTTGCACATGTTACAAGTTTCTTCAATCTCCAATTCATCCGGTGAGCGTGTATTAGTTCGCTCGTTGTATGCATACGGAGTAGAGGAAGAATATGACAAGAGCTGCCAAGCAGCATTTTCCCCGTCGAAGAGTATGCAAACGTTGATGATTTCAAAGACTTGAAATGCGTCTTTAAATGACATCACGATCTGTAAACTGCGTTAGAGAAAAACAAAAACATTCGCTTTCTTGCAAGCTATTCAAAACACATACTCATTGGTTCATGGAAACTCATTTGCACCTGTTTGAAAATCTTTCCCATCCTGAACAATATTCGCAACTTCGGCAACTCTGTTCAGACAGTCTACTATATAAAAATGGAATTCCGTAACGCTTGATCTTATTGATATTATTCCCTCAGTCTCTGAGGTGTACAGTATTCATCATCATTTTGAATCGTTCTAAATCAAAAATAATAAGCGGTGACATGTTTTTTTTTACATTAAAATGTTTGTTGATGTTCAGAAAAAACATTTGAGGGAAAATGAAAAATATATGATTACAAAAAACTTGAGATGTTATTCACAAAACTACGTAAAACATGCAAAATCATGACTTTTTATGCTGAATTTGCCTCTAAATCAAAATTCAAAGCGATGACATGTGGTTATTTTTCCATTAAAATGTTTGCTAACGTTCAAGAAAGACATTTGAGGAAAAATAAAAAGTATCTGATTACTAAAACTTAGATGTTATTCACAAAACTACGTAAAACATGCAAAATTATGACTTTTTATGCTGAATTTGCCTCTAAATCAAAATTCAAAGCGATGACATGTGATTATTTTTTAATTAAAAAGTTTGTTAACGTTCAGGATAGACATTTGAGGAAAAATAAAAAGAATCTGATTACTAAAACTTGAGATAGTATTCACAAAACTACGTAAAACATGCAAAAATATGACTTTTTATGCTGAATTTGCCTCTAAATCAAAATTCAAAGCGATGACATGATATTATTTTTCCATTGAAATGTTTGTTAACGTTCAGGAAAGACATTTGAGGAAAAATAAAAAGTATTTGATTACTAAAATTTAAGATATTATTCACGAAACTACGTAAAACATGCAAAGTAATGACTTTTTATGCTGAATTTGTCTCTAAACCAAAATTCAAAGCGATGACATGTGATTATTTTTTAAATAAAAAGTTTGTTAACGTTCAGGAAAGACATTTGAGGAAAAATAAAAAGTATCTGATTACTAAAACTTGAGATATTATTCACAAAACTACGTAAAACATGCAAAATTATGAGTTTTATGCTGAATTTGCCTTTAAATCAAAATTCAAAGCGATGACATGTGGTTATTTTTTCATTAAAATGTTTGTTAACGTTCAGGAAAGACATTTGAGGAAAAATAAAAAGTGTCTGATTACTAAAACTTGAGATGTTATTCACAAAACTACGTAAAACATGCAAAAATATGACTTTTTATGCTGAATTTGCCTCTAAATCAAAATTCAAAGCGATGACATGTGATTATTTTTCCATTGAAATGTTTGTTAACGTTCTAGAAAGACATTTGAGGAAAAATAAAAAGTATTTGATTACTAAAATTTAAGATATTATTCACAAAACTACGTAAAACATGCAAAATAATGACTTTTTATGCTGAATTTGTCTCTAAACCAAAATTCAAAGCGATGACATGTGATTATTTTTTAAATAAAAAGTTTGTTAACGTTCAGGAAAGACATTTGAGGAAAAATAAAAAGTATCTGATTACTAAAACTTGAGATATTATTCACAAAACTACGTAAAACATGCAAAATTATGACTTTTTATGCTGAATTTGCCTCTAAATCAAAATTCAAAGCGATGACATGTGGTTATTTTTCCATTAAAATGTTTGCTAACGTTCAGGAAAGACATTTGAGGAAAAATAAAAAGTGTCTGATTACTAAAACTTGAGATGTTATTCACAAAACTACGTAAAACATGCAAAATTATGACTTTTTATGCTGAATTTGCCTTTAAATCCAAATTCAAAGCGATGACATGTGGTTATTTTTTCATTAAAATGTTTGTTAACGTTCAGGAAAGACATTTGAGGAAAAGTAAAAAGTATCTGATTACAAAAACTTGAGATGTTATTCACAAAACTACGTAAAACATGCAAAATTATGACATTTTATGCTGAATTTGTTTCTAAACCAAAATTCAAAGCGATGACATGTGGTTATTTTTTCATTAAAAAGTTTGTTAACGTTCAGGAAAGACATTTGAGGAAAAATAAAAAGTATCTGATTACTAAAACCTGAGATATTATTCACAAAACTACGTAAAACATGCAAAATTATGACTTTTTATGCTGAATTTGCCTTTAAATCAAAATTCAAAGCGATGACATGTGGTTATTTTTTCATTAAAATGTTTGTTAACGTTCAGGAAAGACATTTGAGGAAAAGTAAAAAGTATCTGATTACTAAAACTTGAGATATTATTCACAAAACTACGTAAAACATGCAAAATCATGAGTTTTTAGCTGAATTTGCCTCTAAAGCAAAATTCAAAGCGATGACATGTGGTTATTTTTTCATTAAAATGTTTGTTCACGTTCAGGAAAGACATTTGAGGAAAAGTAAAAAGTATCTGATTACTAAAACTTGAAATATTATTCACAAAACTACGTAAAACATGCAAAATCATGAGTTTTTAGCTGAATTTGCCTCTAAATCAAAATTCAATGCGATGACATGTGATTACTGTTTCATTAAAATGTTCGTTCGTTTTGAGGAAAAATAGAAGGTATCTCAATGCTAAAAGTTGAGATATAATTCACAAAACTACGTATGTTTGAAGATGATTTATGTATACAGCACAACAATATCGCACGCTAGCCTTCTAATAGCGTTCTTGATCAACCAGATTAGTTGGGAGAATTCGTTATCTATATTGTTTTTAGCACATTTTGCATGTTGTTGGATAAGTACAACGATCCACCGTGTCCCAGTGCTGAGCCGAAGAAAATCTTTTCGACCTGATCGGGGATTGAACCCGATATCACAACCGTGTGAGAGCCAATCGACATCGCTAACCACAGAGCCACGGGGAATACAGAATACAGAAAAACGCATCAAAATACTTTTTTTGAAATTTATACGTATTATACAGTCCCTCTACAATTATGGGTCAGTCAACGTGTTGCCTGAAAGTTCAAAAATGAATATAAAATCGGAAAAATTATCAACCACGAATGCTTTACTATCTATTTCTGTGTTCTGATGTATACTTTCGATCGACAATTAGTTTTATTGCAGCTGATGTGTGTAAATCGGTAAGGAAGAAAAATATCATTTGCATAGCAAAAGACACAATTATGGGTCGCTTTCGGCATTCAAGATCATTTGGTCTATAAAATCATCAAAAAAATTTATCTAAAAAGTTATTTCATTGTTGTAAAAGCTTGATAATGTTGTAAAAGCTTGATCATTTCATTAAGTCGTGATGTATTATCATGCAAAAGTAATAAAAACACCGCAAAATGTAGCATTTCTACAATTATGGGTCACTTTACTTAATGCACGGAGCAGAATTATTTTTTTCGGTGACATTTTCAAAATGAAATCATTTCAATCGTGTGAATAAGGTTACAAGTGAGTGCCAATAAAAATAGAAATAAAAAATGGCGACTTCCGATTTCAGCAAAATAACTAAAGAGCTATTTGGCCAACAATTTGAATACTTCCAAAAGTAGAACTCCTTACGACTTTTTGAAATCCAAAATGGCGACTTCCAGTTTCTGTAAATCAGCTTTAAATCACAAAATGCAATCCAATAAGGAAACTTCCGTTCTGTGCGTTCTCGGAATATTGAAGTACTAAAAGTGATGATGGACATATAAGATGTGAAATATTTTTTAAGTGGGTTGAGCTAATGCAACAATGAAGCAAACAAAAAATCTTGGCTTCGAAACCTTTGATCCCGTGCATCGCCGGGAGCGTTCAACTAGTATAACATATTTTCATTTCATGTAAACACTGGGGGACGAAACGAAAGTGTTTCTAATTAGACATTTGAGGTTGACGGGTGAGATTCTCATTATGTGTGGATGAAGGGAAGCAAAAATGAATCTGATCGTTGCATCAATACAAATGCAGCGAGTGAAGTCTTGCTAACACATGCACTGCGGTGCTTGGCTGTATGTTCTCCTGCAGAAACACATCAAGCGTGTGCCCGTCATAATTTTTGTTACTTTTCGGTTGTTACTATTTGTGTATAATGCGCAGTCATAAGACACAATAAGAAATAAAAAATTGCCCTAAAGTAATAAAATGTTCCCCGTTTGCGTTGGGTGTATGGGCTGGCGCTGCCATGTTGTTTCGCATGGGCATCGGATATATTTAATGTTTCAGGCGAGGCGCCTGAAGGTTAAGGTAGACAATTTAATTGTCTAAAACTATTAATAACATTCCAAAATGGGTAAGGAAAAAAGTTTCTCTTACAAAAACTTTCCAATGATAACAATACGTGAAATCCACCATTATATTAAGTACAGGCAAAGTAAAGCGGTGAAGTCTAAGAAGTAAGCAGTTCCAATTATGATTCAATGCTGCTGCAACCATGTTACAAAATGGGCCTTCGCATTCCACCAATAATTTTAACTTTAAAGCAAATATTTTTCTACAGCAATTTTTAATGTTATAGAAGCATTTCACTGAAAAATATGCTACAATCCTTAAATATTTGATTCCATTATTTGGATTATTTTTTGAATTATTTTTTTCAAACTTTCTTACTAATAGTAATACATATACACATTTAATAAAACTTTCCCAGGTGAGAACTTGCACTTGCTTGCATGCGTAATGGTGCCAGAAAGATAGTTTGAAATTTGAAAGACCGAAAACATCGAGAGCGTTACGAAAACTGTTCGCTTCCAAACCCTTGAAACTCAGTCAATTTCCTTCAACCTTACGGCAATCGATTGAGAAATTAGCTATGCAGCCACCGAAATGCGGAAAAATGTTATGCTAACTATTGTGCTATTGAAAAATGTTGAGCCTTGTTGAACGCATGCTTCGACAAATCCGATCTGAAACTAGGGCCTTTTTCCCAGCACTCCCGACGCGTAGCGGGGCAAATTAGTCTCTTGGTGCGATAAAACCTCATAACTCCCTAATGGTTGTTTCCACAGTGTTCACGTCTTTGACAATGTTGTTCAGCATAAAAATATCTTTATGAAGGGTCGCTTTTCACGCGGGGGATGCGTTCCAAATTTGTATGGGCCCGCGTAAAAAACGACTTTTTTGAGTTGCAAATATAACAAAGAAAACCGTCCTAAAACGGTCAAATCTCGTTTGAATATGATAGTGGCCAATCTAGAGACCAAAATGCAATATTTTAAATTTTGAGTATTTACACCTAAAATTGTGAATTTTTTTGAAAACTGATATATGATCACTAGTGGCTTAAAACGGAAAACGTGATTGAAATGAGGTCGATATTTTGTACCGTTTTTAAGTAATGGAGGAAAGCAACCCGTCTATAAAAACCGTGAAGAAGTGACCTTACTGTATTCAGTTAGCTTCAACTTTCTTCTTACAGATAGTGCTGACATCTATCTTTTGAATACATAAATGGTGCTAGCCATTTTGTTTCTTCGGAACTGCTGTGCATATCATCAAATGATATAAAGTTGTGGAAAATATTAAAATTGTAGGACTGACCGTTAACGAAATAAAAGTACAGTAAGGTCTTTTTTTACACGCAGGATACGTCCCAAACTTGTATGGGATCGCGTAAGAAAAGACTTTTTAGAGTTGCAAATATAACTACAAAAACCATTTTAAAATGTTCGAACTTCGTTTGAAAATGATAGTGGTAAATCTAGAGACCAAAATCAACATTTTAAATTTTCAGTATTTACACTAAATATTGTGAACTTTTTTGAATACGGATATTTGATCACCATTGGCCGAAAACGGAAAACGTGATTGAAATGAGGTCGATATCATGTACCACTTTTGAGTAATTGAGAAAAGCAACCCGCGTAAAAAAACCGTGTGAAAATAAAACTTACTGTATTTTCATTATTCACAAAACAAAACCCTATAACTCTTCAAATTCAAGTCATAAAAAATGTTTTGGTGTCTATGGTAAAGTTGCTCGAATGATTGTGATCTATCTTTTATGTTTGGTCAAGATCAGTTTCTTCTTATCTAAATCACTTTGTTTCGGAAAAAGGTCAATAACGTTTTAAATTCATATTATATGTGTCACGCGAAGGTAACCAACTGTTAACGATTTCCCTTGGCAAAGCCTTGGTGCTACATTCCGATTCGAAACTCGACTTCGCAGCCAGCTGTTAAGTGTACAAGGAAATTTGTGAGACGTGCTTACCGACGAAAGTTCAACTCTCAGTAGTCATGTATAAAAGATAGCATGCAGAAATTTAGTCGTCGATGCAAAATGATCCTGTCAGTGCTGAAAATAATTACCACCTAGAAACTCAAACAGACTGATATCAAGGCAACCTTGGCGTCAAATATCTTTTCTATACATAAACATAAATTGTAGCTAAACAACGGTCTCTAGACAGACCGAACTATTGATTTCGGATGAACACATTTGTAGGTATTCATTTCTTAGTCAAAGTTCACATTCATGGAAATGAAGATGAGTATCAGTGTCAGTTACTTGCACTGAATATTTGAATTGCATTGACTTCAGATGCAATAGACTAGGTTAAACTTCATAAAAACATTATTTTTTGTAATTATTAACTAATGCATGAATAATAAATAAAAACGAATAAATTTTGATAAATGAATCATTGTTTTTTAAAAGATAATTAAATAGCCTCATCATGTTGAATAAAAGTAAGTTTTCTGCATTAGTTTATTCCGAGACAGCTTCACCAGGAAAATGTTTTCCACCGTTTCTTCTCCAAGAGATCATATATAGGAAAGCACCAGTGAGTGAATTGAGAATGTTATGTTTATTAGAAATAAATAAAAAGATTTTCTAGATACACTGTCAAAAAAATCAGTACCACGAATCGAAACCGATTTTTTAACTGTTGAGTTTCATTTTCTCGGTTGCTTTTTTTAATTTGATAGATGAACCTGTCCGAACATCTTTTGTTTCATTCTGGTTGAGAACTAGAAGAACTGCTCCATTATTCATCTCAGCTCATATATTCATCTCATACAACATGAAAACACAATTAAAAACAGGAAGAACGCATATTTTCCAACTAAACCAAACTGCTGATCCATGGAATGGATTCTCCTTTGTTCACTTTAGATATCTCATAAAGTAGAATCCTCAAAAACTCACTTAAAAACTCTAAATTTGGTATTATAGTCGAGCATCTGCACTCGAAAACTCATTTTATTCAATCACCTACCACAGAAAACAAAATCCGCGCATTGTTCTATACGGCTACAACGAGACTCGTTCAGTAGCCAGCCAAAGTTTTTTTAATCACTAGCGTACCACTTTTTATTTTAATCACTAAACAAAATCACTCACTACACTAAGAATACTTTAATCTTTGAAATGTTCACCTCAAATTTCCAAAAACAAGCACGAATTAGCAGATGAGATGAATTCCTACAATTCCTAAATTTCAACTGTATGTATTTTCATCTGTTTTCACTGCGTTGAAGAAAATTAAAAGTTGCCAAATCAGTTTCTGATAATACAAAAAATCATACTGAAAATGTTGAATTATTCCGACATAGTTGACATAAATCGACAGCACTGCAGTGGATACCTAGGTTGCAAATTTTGCACGTAAACAACTACAACGGATTCTTAGGAAACCTACCACGATGGTATGCGGCTACGTTCTATCGTGAGTGTTTTTCATGATTAACAGTGTGATGAATATGGGGGCGTCGTGAGATGAATAAGCAGAATAAGCAGTGATTTGAGTTTTGAAATGAATATGGGGACGTTGTAGAAAATGGTTTGTTTTATAAAATTCAGGATAAATCTAGCTAAGGCGTCGTACACAATTTACGTAACGCTGAAAATCTAGATTTCAGATCCCCTCCCCCCTTATGTAACGATAGGTAACGTTTGACATGACTCCTTCTCCTAAAATTACGTAACGCTGGTCAGCCTGACCCCCCTCCGAAATTTTCACTTTCAAGCAAACATCACAGTTACGTAACTGTCTCTACTACCCCCTCCTTCCTACGTAACAATAAGTAACGCAGATTCAACCCCCCTCCCCCCTTCATGCGTTACGTAATTTGTGTACGACGCCTAAGTAAATTAAAGGCCACGAGTGATAATGTATCAGTTTTAAAAAATTTCGCAATTTCTAAAATAAAAAAAAAAATTTTAAAATTTTTAAAATATTGCATTTTGGTCTCTAGATTGACCTCTATCATATTCAAACGAAGTACGAACATTATGGCAACACCTAAAAAATGTAGGTACCAGTTATGGCATGAACCAGTTGCGGCCTATGGAGTTTCAATGTTGTATTGCCATAACTGGTTCCATTGCGCTGATGCGATACAGGTATTAGCTTAATTGGATTCTTCGTAGGTATTGGCTTAATAAAATGAATAATGGAACAAATACCCTATATTTTTCCATTGTTTCCCATTTCGGGAGAAAAAAATGTGTTTCGCACCGCATCACGTTCATTATGGCATCGGCCTCACTCTCGTGAATTATAATCTCCTGACAGCCCGCTCGGATTTGTGCCGAAGGGTGTCGCACTGTAAAGGCTGTCATTAGCAACAGCTTGACAGAACCCGCAGACATGAGGAAATGAAAAATAACAGCCCGTTTAGCATTGCATGTGTGCACTGTCGTCAGTGGCTGTCGGGTGGTGCACCGAACGTATGAGAGCCGAATTAGTTTAAAATTTTCTGTCACGGAAAGGCAATACTTTTCAGAAGGCTGAACACCGGGAACGCTATCTAAAGCTTCGCCTATCTCTGAAGTAGTAGAAGAGTTATAGAAGTGTAGTATTATATTATAAGAAACCATGCATTATTGAGGGCGCTATTAAAATATTCAATTGCAGTATCAAGAAGAGGGTCACTTTCCAATAATTGCCAAAGAATTTGAGACGCTTGAGGTCCCGAAATCGATTCTGCGGGAATCTAAACTTAGTTCAGGTGGGCAATCCTCATTGTGTCGGTTAAAACTTTTTGGTAAACAAATTGATTGATTTTTACACCCTTTTCAATAAATATTAACCGTTATGTACTCGGCTATTTTAACACACGTAAGTAATCGGCATAGTACCCGGGTGCCCATCAAAATGAATTCCTTCTTACTCCTTCGATTCTTGACCGATTTTCGATCTTGAGCCGTCAAAAGATTGAAAAAATTTGTCTATTTTTAGTATATGGGGCCGAAAGAGCCATTGATCTTTATATGGTTCCCGTAAATCCGGATCTTCGGGACCATGTTCAAGGTCGGGAATCTGCTCCGGAATGGCCATTTCGGACAACTTATCAAATTGACTCAAAATTAATGAAAATCATCTCCTGGAGTGTCGGTTTTATCGACAATTGTACTAATTTGTTTTCCGGAACATGCTTCCGAAGATCAGGATATACAGGAACCAGGTGTGGTCACTGGTTCATGTCGGTCTCGGGTTCTAAAAGTAGATAGATTTTCCAATTTTTTGACAGGCCAAAATCGAAAATCGGTCAAGAAATGAAAACGCAAGAAGCATTTCATTTTGTGGGTACCCTGCCGAGTACTTATGGGGTAAAAAAATTCGATGTCTCCCTCTTCAACCCCCCCCCCCCTGCTGCTATAAATAGTCTTATGATGGGAAATGGTTTGTTTCCACTATTTAGGAGCATTCCGTAAGTTTCAGCTGGCTGAGTTGAGGTTATCCTTGTTTTTTTTAAAGCAATAAATTTTGAAAAGGAAGCCGGATACCCTGCCGAGTACATAACGGTTAAGGGGGTTTTACCGGTAGTCGTATTTCCCGCCCAAACCATCACCGAAACTGAATGATGTGATCGAGCTACGCTGATACGCTTAGAAGAGCCTTAAGGTAAAAGTTGGCTGTCATTTTGGTGGTTAAGAAATTGTTTCACAGTGAAATTTTCTAATCGGTTAATAAAATTGTACGATGGCGCCCATCGAAAAGTTCTTTCAACAGAATCTGCTTAATGGAGTTGACTTCATTATGACACTTAATGCGCACTGTTTCAAAGGAGATTTCGTGGTTTTGTTTACACATAGCCAAGGTTAAAAATTGCATAGGTAAGCTCATTTCAACATCTGTCAAATCTTAGTTATACACTGAAACAAAAAACACGGATACTTATTCCTCACCCTGTAGACTGAGCCTTCCTACAGCCTTGTAGGAGCAGTCCGGTTCTGAGAAGGGCGATCTACAACAGATCAAAAGTTCACCTTGCGTCCTTGACAGAGAAGTAAACTCACAGACTCATCGTCTGTTTATAGAGTTCAAAGTGGCGTACGATTCAGTTGAACAAAACGATTTATGGCAAATTGAGCATGGTTTCCAAGCAAAACTGATGATTTACGCCACCCGTGACTGTTTCTCATTATGCATCAGAATGGCGTACGTAATTTCGGACTCCTTCATGATATTGAACGGTCTGAAGTGAGGTTACGGGCTCTCTAACCTGCTGTTTAATACTGCTTCGGGTAGTATAGTATGGGGAGGGGTATCTATGAAGAAGCCGACAAATTTATGGTCAAAGGACCGTGTGACAATGATGTTCACCGCAAAGTGGAGGAAAGGATAGCAACCGCAAACATTACCTTACATGATTTACGTAGCCAGCTGAGGCCTCGCAGCATGCATGTCCGCACGAAGTTTGCGCTCTACAGGACGCTGATTATTCCGGTGGTACTCTACACGGTAATGAGTGTGAATTGAGCACTAGAAGTCTTCAAGTGTAGGATCCTGCGTTCAAAATTTGGCGGTAAACTGGAGAATGGAGTGATGCGCAAATACATAAAATATAAAAAACGACTGGTTACAGTGGACTGACCACGTGGCACGAATGTCAAACAAGCAACTAGCAAAGAGAATGTTGAGCAGAATACCGGACAGAGGTCGGTGATTACGTGGAAGACCATATACTCATTGAATGTGCAGTGTGGATGCGGACGCCCGATTGATGGGTATTCGCAGAAGACTAGCCTAAGATCGAGTGATGTGAAAACATATTCTGGATTCGATAATGGTATTGATTTTTGTAGAATAACAGTAAAGCTTGTCAAAAAAATTGTAGCAAAATTACAATTCTTGTGATCTGATATTTAATATGTGTGTCTCAAAACTTAAATTATTTTGAGAAAAAAACTGTGATTGAGTTCCACGATTCTTACTGTATCGAGTCTGGTCGAAATTGCAAAAAAAAAACTTCACATTACACTTTTTATCCATTTTCACTATTTCATTCTATAGTCAAAGTGGATAAAAAGTGTAATGTGTAGTGAAAATATTCTATCAAGACGCTCGAACAGAAGTGAATAAAAATGAAAAACTTATTTATAGAAATATATATGATTAGAATTAAAGCGTAGGAAATATTATGACTTTTGTTCATATAATAATATCAATAACATTTTGTACTGGAATTATTTATAAAGGAGTCGTTATTTTTCAAGAGCATGGCAATAACGAGCCTCCAATGATTACACCTTACGTGAAGCGGTGTTATTCTGTCCTATGTAGGAGATTGATAGTCTAATACAAGAATGCTTGATTACAGGGGAGAAGTCGAAAGTAAGTAAGTGGGTCCCAAGGCGAGCAAAATGTCGCTGGAATACCAAACAATTGTCATCCCTTTTTTGAGGCGTCGCTCCATGATATAGGGATAAAACTAAACTACCATCCAACCAAGCCTCCAAAAGTCAACGACGAGAAGGTGATTACGGCCGGAATTTATCTGCATTCCGGTGACAAACATTAAGCAGCGATAAATTTAATATACTTGGTAAGATTATAAAGTACCGTCATTTAGGCCGGTGTTTAACTTTTAACTTCTCGAGTTTAGCCGGCTTTTGCCTGCTCGGGCTTGGGCGTGAAGGATCAAAAGTACATTTACCTAATCTTAAGCAACGCCGTCGGAGCGAAACTATTTTTCCTCCGTCGCTCGTGAGCGGTGGCAGATGTAAACACCAAATTTTGCGCCGCACCCGTAGTTGGGAACTTGCAAACTGCTATGAATGTGTAATAAAATTTAAATAATTTCCTTCCGAGGGATAAAATACAGGTCGGCGATGGTGTAAGAAGGATTTAGGACGATAAAAAGAAGAAACCACATTCCGGAGGTTCGGCAAAGAATGTGGCAAGTCGGTAATGACACTTGCCTCGGATGAAACTTGTTAGTGCTCATTACGGATGATCGGGTCTAAAAACTTTTGTTTGTGCTGCTGGTTTGATTACAGTTTATATTTATGCCCAAATTGCAGTCATTATTTCACATTATTAAATTTTGTCACATTTCGGTTTCTTTTTCGCCCAAGCGAGGAATAGATTCGATTCGTTTCGCATAATTGAATTCCAAAACCCTCACATTTTCGTAATCATCCATCCTTACGTCGTTGCCGGGAAATTCACCTTCGATACATGGTCGTGAACCTCCCCTTCGGATTATCTTCCATCCGATGTCGAAACCGGAAAGCCAGTAGCTAATCAGAAATAGGCAATAACAAAGGCAATAATCATCATATTCATCACCTTTTCCCTAACACGCTCTAACGACGCAGCATTAGTCGGGTCGGGAAATTGTTTTCGATTCCGTTCCCGCCAAGCCAAGGGAAACAATTTGCACCCAACGAAAAATCCGCCCCCAACACAGCTCTTAACAGCGGGCCAAGGGACATCAAAATCCGTAATCATCACCATTATCGTACAGTGGCGCACAGGCTGACACAAGCAGGAACATTTCAGAATTCTTACACTTATCGGAGCGGAAACCGATTGCATCACGGGAAACGACAAACGTGTATATCTGCAAATTGCCACATGGTGGAGATAATAATAGAATAAAAATAAGGAATTTTTTTTACCAGAAGGTGGATCTTTTCTAAGTAGGTAATTTCTTGTTTTGGAATGTGAGCAGCGACGATTGATTTCAAGTTAGATTCAATGACGTTATGACTGTACTACGCTCATCTTTGCCCTGTCTGTCCTGTCTGTTCTATTTCTTTCGATAGCCTTTAGAGAAAAGTCATTGAATCACTTCACTGAAAAGTTTTCCACCCGCAGTCGCATGATCTGCCCTTTCGAGCAGGATCATAGCAAGCTTTGCTCTGTCAGTTTGCTTAAACGGCAGTCACCGTTCGCTAGATTGATATGCTTCGCTGCACAGCATTCACGAAGGGCAGGCATGTCAAGTAACCTGCCAAAGCCGTGCCTTTAACAACGCTTTCTCCACCTTTGTACACAGCATCCCGATTCGATGTGTGAATGGAATTCAAATTGGTGCAAATATGACTGCTAGCTAACTGCGCCGTACTGTACACAGTAATCTGCCCCCAGCCACCCCTCATCATAACCCTTTGCGGCTGTGGTCGTGTAGAGTTGCAAAACGCGGAAAATTTGCACAAAACCAACGCCACAACTCAAAGCACCGCAGCCTTGCACAGTCGGGTGGAAATGCCGCACGGGGAAAAGGCCCATTCTACCCCCTTCTCCATCTGCTGCTGGAAGGGGAGCTGTTCGTAATATGTTAATATGAATTGTAAAACGTATGTTTTGCTCCCTGCATGGCTGCAAAGCGGCGGCAATGGCCTATGAATAACATGCTCCAACTTTTTGCGAGCTGCGGAAATTACTGGTACTGGCGATTAGGTTGGGATATTTTTTACAGAATCCTCTCCGAATGTTATTTCACAACCATTTGCAGCTTGTAAACTGGAAATGGTTGGAATTAGCAACCGACGGATAGTCAAATAATTGACGTATCCGCCGAACGGTAAGCAATTTTCCTAGCCTACTCGGATACGACGCGCGTGTTGAAGTGTGGAAAAACTGGCAAAACAAACACGAGCTTTGTGTGTGATTTTCAGTTTCCGGTGCAAAACCCGTCTCTGCAGGCGCAAGTTTTGACTAGGCACGGGCCCGGAACACCGAAAGTAATGACGCTGGTAAATGCAAGCGGCCAAACCAGAGAAGATAATAACATTGTTATTGAATTTATTCGAAAATTAAGGGTGTTTTAATTAAAACAGGTCCTAATGTACGACCGAAGGCGACCGAGCTTACTTTTTTTCCGTTCTCCACTGCGCCCTGTGTTCCATTTCACGCTGGCTTAGCAATTTGCAATGATTCTAAATCCTCGCCGCTTGAGACTCTCGAGTAGGTTTCGGTCTTCGGCCTCGGCCTCGGTGGTAACGAGAAGTGTTACACAACAAACTAATAAGCACACACTAATCCTCTTCATGGTTTTCGTACCTAAGACTACTCTCTTTTGTTTATGTGCCCAGCTTGCTGTGTTTTCACGTTTACCACCCTGCGAGTGCAAAGCAAGAAGCACTCTCAAAAATCTATCCTCACTGGTTTGCTTTGATCCGGAACCCCTTTCCTGGGGAATACGAAGATGGGTTAACCGAGTGTTTAAATGTTTTAAATTCTACATTTAATTTTATAGCCAAGGAAAGTGACGGAGGCTCTCGGTCCGGAAAACTAGACCGAAATCTAGGAACAAGTCGTCGGTGCCAAAAGCGAGGGTGAAACCTCGGCTCTGTTGTGAAACACGGATATAGTTTAATTTAATAAAATTTAATTTAATAAACTTTTCGCCTGGCTGGCAATCGTACGACAGAGAGAAAGGAACCAAGCCAAGAACGTATTGCGGAAGCGTACACTGTTTCATTTCATGTACCGAACCTCCAACGGAAGGGAATCCCTTCGATACGAACTTTCACTTTTTTCGGTAACTATCCCTTCCCTAGGGAGAAATGCTTTCGTTTCTAGATGCTACCCTCACCTGCAATCGGAATAGACAACAGTCGGAGAGGATGCAAATCTGTTCCAATCTTGATTGGATTGAAATTCAGCAGCAGCCAACCGAAACTGATCTGAAGGATTAGCTGGAACTCGAATTTTGTTGGGAAGATTTGAAATGTGAATTTGCATGAAATACAAAGTAGAGTTTTGGTCATTTTATAATAAATTTGAATGATATCGAGTAGTTGAATAATCTCAACGCTAAAGGCAGACTTATATTCTTCATGAAAAAAATAGTTCTAACGAGGATAAAAAAGGTTGTTTGATACCTATTATCAAAAAATCCCAAAACTCCTCAGAGTTTCTATATTGAACATGATGTTATATATTCGCCACTCTGAGATATACTTCGATGTTACATGGTAGACCGTCAAGTTGCAGGTTTGGTTGTTCTTTAAAAATGTTTATAGTTTCATGTATTTCCTGTAAAATTTTATTATAGTTCGAAGAGTATTTTTTTTTTTTGGTATCACTTCATTTGCTATATGCATACGATTTCATGGTATTTTTTTACATATTGAGAAAAAAAATATTGAAGCAATAGTACAAATTACGCAGAAATGTGGCCAATGTTAGAACAGTGGTAGTTTCTTTCATCTGATGATGAAAAAATCACATGTTATGTTTTTACAAGATTGTTCCCGGCATTGCTCTAGCTAAATGGTTTTAAAATTTACATTTTTCTCATGTACTGCAATACTGTTCTGAAAAAAAAAATTACAATATTTTTTGATTTAATTTTTTCAGTAATTTTTGATGCTTTATTCTAGCTGAATTTCATAAAGTTTTCCAGGAAACCTCCTATAAATAGTTCTTGAATATAAACTAGAAGAATAGGCTTATTTCAAGTGATTAAACTATTGGTCGTCATTTAGAACTTAAATGTGTTTTTGATGTGTGTTTATAACTTCCGATTTCGAATTTAAGATCACTGACGAAAATTTTTGTTTCCTCTTGCACGTCTCAGTTTTCCAACGGCGGTTATTCATTTGCAACTAATTTCATGAAAAATGGTCAAGCGATCTCTGAGAAAATCGAGTGAGATTGGAAGAGCGTTACAAACATACACACATACAGAAAATGCCCAGCTCGTCGAACTGAGTCGAGTGATATATGATATATTCGACCCTTCTGGAGCACTGTTATGCTTTTGGTTTTGGTAGAGATTGCTATACCTTTTTTTCTAACTAAATTTCTATTTTTAACAACGGCTTTTACCCGGTAACATTCAAGTTCGTTAAGCAGACAACGTGTGCAGTAGGGAAAGCGAAAAATAAGCGAACTGGAAATATAGAACACAGTTGGAAAAATATACCGCATCTCGACGGGACTTGAACCCGCAATCTCCCCGTCTCCGGCATGGTGTTTCGACCAATTAAACTACGCAGGACGGTGATACTGTTCCACAATCTATAGGCGTATCACATTCCACTGTCGACTTATTCTATTGCTCATCCCTAACTACACACACTGCTGTGCAAGAGTTAGCTCGAAAAATTTAGCCCTACGGAGCACCTTCCGTTGTTGTGTCGCACTTGTAAGTACGACTGAGACTGACTTTGGTCTCGATCACACAGGTCTATAAGAATTATCAGCATCAGTTGACTCTTCTGTGTGTGATGATATATTCATTTCAGTCGTATAAATAACAAACATGAACAAACAAAGTTTATATATTCATTGGGAACAGAGTATTTTATGTAGAAGTTAAAAAAAAAGTTAGTTTTTTCTACTTAACTTTTGTTAGTTACACTTTACAAAAAAACGTTGTTCTGAGGAGCATTTGAGCATACAAAATACACGTTTTTGTTGAAGGCCACACATCTCCAGGACTTTTCCTTACAAAGTTATAACATATTTTAGCTTCTTTTTCGAAAACTTTGACAACGTATACAATAAAAAAAGGTAAGTGGAATCATGAAGTCAATACTTTTTCTCAAAGTTTAGCTTGAGTGCTCAAAACTGTTGTAGGTTCCATCCGTCCCAATCCGCCTCATCTTTATTCTATACTTTGTTGAAGTTGTCGAAAAAATATGCTGAAATGTGCTATAAATCTGTAAGGAAAAGTCCTGGAGATGTGTGGTCTTCAATAAAAACGTGTGTTTTATATGCCCAAATGCTTCTTTAGAATAACATTTTCTTGTTAAATGTAACTAACAAAAGTTAAATACAAAAAACTAACTTTTAAGTCACTTTTACATGAAATACTCTGTAACTATGTTTCCAATGAAGATAGGAATGTTGTTTGTTCAGCAAAGTTTCATAATTTTGCACGTTCTAAAACTTTGCCTAATAAACCATTCCTCTATCTCTTAACACAAAAAAGTTAGTATTTTTGATATATGAAAACCTACTGTAATATATGCTCGCCGTACTTTGAAATGGGTAGATTGGGACAAATGAAACCTAAAGAAGTTTCTAGTACTCCAGCCTAACTTCAAGGAAAAGTATTGACATCGTGATTCCACTTGCCCCTTTTTAACCTATACGTTCTTGAAGTTATCGAAAAATTAAGTTTAAATATGATATAACTTTGTAAGGAAAAGTCCTGGAGATATATGGTCTTTGGCGAAAATGTGTGTTTTGTATGCCATAACAATTCCTCCGAACTACACTTTCGTGTAAAATGTTACTAACAAAAATTAAGTACAAAAAATCAACTATTAAATAAGTCCCATGTAATATACTTTATAACTTTGTACCGAAAAAAGATAGGATTTTCATTTGTTCAACAAAGTTTCATATTTTTGAATTTTCTACAACTTTGCCCAATAAACTATTCTTCTATCTCTTAACACAAATTTTTTTTTTTATTTTTAGTATAGTAAACTTTTCATATCTTTTGACAATTTGCGATTATGCGGGTCGATCATACAAATAAGTGCTTCGAAGACACTATTAAGCTAGGATAAGGTTAAAAGGCGCTATGAAATTGAATTCCACTTTTTGCCTTTTTGGACCACTGTACAGTGGTGTAGCCAAGCGAAGGTTTAAAGGTTAAACCCTCCCTCCAGAACCTCTGATCTTTTTCGGTATTATTATTATGCATTACTGTGCAAAAATGGGTATGGGAAACTGTGGACCTGCCAAAATTCGTTTAGGAGAAGGGCTCAAAAATTTTTTTCGATAAAGTCACCATGTCAAATTTCAGCTCAATCTGATTCCGAGAAGTCGTTACTCGAAGCAGTGAAAATGGCACTTTTCCAACTAATGGATGTCGAAATCTGGTGTATTCTACTTAAACTTAACCTACTGCAACCCTCATCAATTATCTTTTCCAATTTTTCTCTTCAACCTTTTCTTTTTTTTTAATTTTTGACTATGCCTTTGTCACCAATTGTTACCAAAAAAGGAAAACTTTATCACTTGATTGTCTACTTATTTCGCCGCCGTCAACAAACGTCTTTAACGGGAAACAAGGTGTCTAGCATCAACGCTTTGTTCTGGCGAAGAATATCAGGAGAATATACTTTTTCAATGTGCAACAGAAGGTTGCATCAAATGTCTGTCTGTCTATGAAAATTTTGCATGGACACTTTTTTTGAGAAGACGAAACTTCTGGGACCTACCGCTTAACGAAATTTTAAAAGTCGATTCCCGTTGGCACACTAATGTTTATATCATGCTATAAACAACAATTTGAATATTGTTCTTGAATTGAACATCGACTAAGCTACGCAACGGTTTATTTAAATAGCACGTGCGTTGCACGGTAAGTGGTATCACTAATTATAGCAGGAAAACACTTCGTGTTTTACATTATTCTCTCCCCCGGGCCGTTTAATAGTGACGTGAGCATATTTTTTCATTGTTTCAACCCCCCTCCTTCTCGCTTGTAATCAATTCTAAGATATATAATCCCCCCCGCCCTCCTCATCCCTAATATGAACATTCTACCAGCATATACGGGGTGTTGGGGAGCTCATTGAAAAACCCTTTAAGGAGTGATAGAGGACCGTATTTGACAAAAAAAAAACCCTTCTACGCATATGGTCAACATTTAACTACTGCAGAGTTATTCACTTTTTTTAGTTTTCGGTTATGTTTATCTTTAACGAGGTCAAGCACAACAGCTGGATAGCTAGCTCAATTCTGTTGATTTCCTTGGAAAGCTGAGAAGTTTTTGCAATCGATAATGCCCCAAAAACGTCGAATTAGAGAGAATAAGAAGCACTTAGAAAGGATTAAATGTGAAATCAAATGTTCTCCGAGATATAAACTGCAATTTTCTCTCTGAAATGTGTAACTTTAGTTTTCTGACCCGAAAGAGATGGCTGACAAGTTGGATGGCACAATACCACCCGGACCCACGGGTTTTCGAGGGCTAATTATGTAACCAAAACAATTTTTTTCCCGGAAAAATTAAAATTTCTGTATAACAAATCGTTCAACAAAACGTCAATGGCAAGCTTCATAAAAAGTAACGGAATCGCAAATGTTACCTTTCCTAAACGCTTAGGCGACATCCAGGAATTAGTAAATGAGTCACGCAAAAAATCGAGTTTCTTCTAATGTTCTAATGTAAAATTTTAATGTGAAAATGCTAAATCAAGTTTCGAGTATGTCGAAAATTTTGGCGATTTGTACGTTATTTTAAATACATTTTCAGGAGTATCTAGGGTAATCGCTCCATTATTCATCTCAACAGCTTGGTACACCTATATTCATCTTATTTTTCTCATTTGTCCAATTAACCGTCAAATTTCTACAAATTTCTGAAAGTAAATCTATTTGCTTCTCGATTTCCTCAAGTGGCTGAAAGTTTTACGTTGGAAATGTGGTAAAATTTGACGAGAAATTGATCAAAAAAGCGTGATGAGATGAATATAGGTACTGAGATGAACATAGAAGCGGTTACCCTATTATGTTCGGGCTACGTTAAGAAAAATAAATAAATTGCAATTCTGATTGTTGGAGTATTTGATCTATACAATATGTTCATTATTAAAACTTTTACTCATATTCATTTTCAAGCAAAATTTAAAAAAATTGCATAGGTTTACGTCTGCAATGTTGATACTGGGTACTTTCGTATTAGTTGTTTTTTTTTTGTTGCGCTTCTGTTCAACAAAATAATATTTTGAACGCAAATATAGCACGATCCTTGTTTGTAATTATTCATAATTTTGATCTGAATATTTGAATATTTAAACGAGTTTTAGACAAATTCCCAATTATCTTTAAAATAACTTTCGATGTGATTTAAAAACTGTGGCAATAGTAGGTAGTATTTAGAATTCCGCAAATGATTATTTCAGTATTTAATTTTTTTTTGTGTTCCAACGTAGGGCAGTTGTTCCATTATTCATCTCATTAAGCCGATAGTCACAAAGAATACACGGATTTAAAACCAAAATTTCACGAAATCATTTAACAAATCAACAAAATACGCTTACGTGCTCTTATAGAATCGCCCAGCATAGTATATGTAGTAAACTTAACTACACGCAAAAGTTGGATGGTGCGAAACCAGTACAAAATTGTGCGTTTTTAGCGCAATTGTTGATGTAATTCGGAACCAGTACAATGATTGCGTGTCTAGTCTAGTCTAGTCTACACTAACACAGCCAGTACTTGAAAGGATCCTGGAAAATGATATCCACCATTTAAAAAAATGGTTTCCATACATTTTTCTTGTCAACGGCCAGGCCTACTGTTTAGCGCAATATAATACAATATAATCTAAGATCGGGGACAATCCGTACCAACCGATCCGTGTGTAAGAAGTAATATACCTAATTCAATGGGAGTGATAAAGCTAAGAAAGTACACTTCTTTGTTGACCAATCTCCTGGGATGGAACATAGGTATTGAGTATTAACTCTAGTCCTAGCATTTCTAGCTTATGGTTATAGCGCCATTACTCGCTCTCTGAAATGAATATGGTATTGTTTTTTGTTATTGAAAAAGGAAAAATAATAATATTCCCATTAAATTTAAAATCTGGCACCATTCATGCATCAAAAGCCCTAAAATTCGAAAGAACCTTATAAGTATAGGTAACAATACAACATTTTTAGTTTATTTAAAAAATGCCGAAATAAACATTATTGTTTCAAAGTGGTTGAGCTTTGAAAATTTAGAATAATTATGTAAAATTTGTTTAGGAGCTAAAAATTTATTCAAAAGCTATAGAAGTCATAAAAATTAAATGCATATCAGAATTATATTATCAGATCATTATTCCACTTGCGTGCTACACTTTCTCAAGCGATTCAAGTTATGTTCTGGCGCAGTTCGAAATCAGTGACGAATGATTCCAGTAAGAAAATGTTACACCGGAGTAACGCGTTCGACATTAAATGTCGCACAAACCCACCAGCAAAGGAATCGTGAGGCATACCCTGTATAACACACGCTCACGAACACGAAAGTACAGAACAATCTAGTGACAGTACAAGTGAGTTATAAAAAATACCATTGAAGATTGACGTATTTGCGTAAAAGTGACCCATTATTGTAGCTGACCCTGAAGCTGACCTGAATTTGGAAATTTAGAAATAAATATTTCGTGTAGGTATATACACTTATCTTGACTAAATCCGAAGATTTTTCGTATGTGCAGGTCATGAATCTGACTCTAACTATCGTGGAATAACTTTTTTGTCAGCTGGGTCAAAATGCTTCGAAATCATCATCAAGAATATGCTGTTCAGCTCGTGTAGAAATGATATTAGCATTTCTAAACATGGATTCTATCCCAAACATTCTGTGGACAATAATTTGTGTGAATTTACATTGTTTTACATCTGATCGCAATGGACAGGGAAGCTCAGGTAGACGCTATATACACCGACTTTGGGGCCTCGTTTGACACCTTTAAGCACTCCCTTATTACTAAGCTACACCGTTTAGAAATTTTCGATAGAATTTGCAATTGGTTTAGTTCTTACTTGAGCAACAGACAGCTTCGCCTGAATGTCGGATCAACATTTTCTGACATTTTCATCTCATCCTCTGGCGTACCTCAAGGATGCAATTTGGGCCCACTGCTGTTTGTGTTATTTTTCAATGAAGTGACGATACTTCCTGACAACTTGAAAATCTTCCTTATTATACGAAGCCAATTTCAGAGGATTTCAAAAGCTACTGGATAACTTCGTTTATTGGTACAAGAATTAAGCGTGTCGAAGTGTTGCGTGATCTCATATCGGCTACTCAATAGACTCTTTACAACTACGTCATAGATGATCAGGTGCTTGAACGATGAGATGAAGTCAGAGAGATTTTGGCGTGTTGCTGGACTGCCAACTCTCATTCAGCTTAGCTTAGCTTAGCTTGACTGACTGCACATATCAATGGTTGCACTCCGTGATTGATCCGAATCAGTAAAATTGCACAGTGAATCACCTGAAAAGGGCTGGGAGTGACCGACCATTCTCATTGTACAAGTTTTAGTGACTCAATTCTTTGAAGGATCAATAACGACGCCGGCCACGTCCTTGCAATCAGGTGGGAAGAGGGAAAGGATGTAGGCGTAACCTTTGCTATTCGGAGACCGTATTAACCTCTGCATCTCCACAAAGGTCACAGGAAGGAGGTTTTGTTAGTTGGGAAGGGTAAATTGGATCAGGATTCACCTAGATAAGTGTAGCGATCATACATGTACTCTATACTCGTCGCTATTGGATTATTACCGGTTTATTCAACGTTCAGTCGGCTGATTAGAGATGTAGATTTGGTTTGTTTATATTTGGTACCGGTTTAAACTAGCAGACATTAGTATTGCTGTAGGGACCACGCGCGAGTGTGTGGTTTAATTCACTAGAGCACAAGACTGCTTAATTTTTCGATTTTAGACCAATTCCAACCAACAAACAAACGCCCAGAGAGTGATATATTTCAGTGATCTGATAAATAATATGCTACAAGATGTGGTTTTGATTTATACCAATATACCACCGGAAGGCCGTTCGGACCACTCACAAATTTGTGGTGTTCACTTGAGAGTAACTCAAGTTATCATATTTACAAAGCGTTAGGATATATCCTAATCTCGCGGGTTTTGCTAAGAGTAACGGTCGAGTTTATTATGTGAGGTCTTCTATTAATATTCAATCTGTCTAACTTTTTGGCATTCAAAATCCGAGAAATATATAGAATTAAATGACATAACAATATTTATTTAAAAGTTAGTTAATAATAAAATATATGCTCTAAAGTAATCAAATACAACCGATATTCAGAATATGTAATGATAAAAATGATAATTATTATTAATTATTTAATTAATTAACATATCTAGTTCAATGGTATGGTAATACCTATCAAACCTTGCTGTACTGTTTGAGCTATTCTCAAATTGACTAGGAATATTAGACTGACGGACGGCTTATTGTTAGATTTGGACAGGTGTATTCTCATCCATAGTCGTTTTACAGAGTTTGAAAAATCACTAGCACTTCTATAGGGGAACAAAAGAAACTGTGTACTTATCTGTTGATAGCACAGAAGACCCACGTTGCACAGCAGAGTTTAACCGGGGAAGCAGCACAGCAAGAACGATGATCGTGCTCCATGATCTAAATGTCGGTCCTACCAAGAACTTGGATCTTGGAAAAAAATTGTGGGCCACGCACAGTGCGCTCCGCTATCCGGACAGTCAGGATAGGCAACTATTCCAATTATAACGATAACTGCCGGCTTATATACAAAACAAAATCGGGATAACGCGAAAATATAGACACTAAACTTTCGGAACCAGTACAATGATTGCGTGTTGGGCATAACGCAATTAATGCTCTAGCGTTTCTCCAATGTATTTGGCAGCTCCAAACTACTACACCTAAACAGTTTCAACTGGTATCAAGCAGCATTGCAAAGCGAGCGAGAAGCAAAACCTTTCTCCTCCTTTCTGCTTGAGGACGAGACATATGCTACGCTTTTCAAGTCTTTTGCACACACGCTTTCTCCTGAGTAGCAGCAAGCACGCATCGACAGTATGAGTGAGACTAACAACACTGGCATCTAGTATGTACAGCACGGGTGTCTCGCTCATTTCGTAATGCGACGAGATATCGTCTTGCGCGTCGCAGCCCGAACCGAAAAAAAGCGAAAGAGCAAGCTGCAAATTATATGTCCAAGTATGATGACAGTTCTACAAGGTATGCTACATTTTTGTCTATCCACGCACACAAACAAATCTCGTTATGAAAAATTTCGCGTTTTGTATGGAATTCAGAACATTTTTGGAAATTTCTCGTTTCATGTTGTTTTATATCTGATTTTTTTGGTTGGAGAGTGAATCTCCAGTTGAAACACACTAGAAATTGATATTAATTTAGATTTAGTGTGAAAAATTGTGACAATATGTCGAAATAAAATATATAAAAATGCTATATTTCTAATAGTTGGAGCATAATCTTAGTCATTGTCATAGCTCATGACTTTTGTTACTGTATGACACATAAGCGACTCTGTTTAGAAGCGCTATTAGAGTACAAGAAAAAAACGAAAAGTGCAAAAAGGTTACCGGCAAATTGATGAAAAACAGCATATTTTACCTAGACCGCAGCATGTTTATGTATTCCCCACAAATAAAACATGTTTCAACATCATTTCTATAACTTTTCAGGAAAGTATGTTTTTTAAGTTTAGTTTAAAATGCAAAATCATTTCAAATTTCATACAAAATTGGAAAAAGTTCATAACGATCACTAATACTAATGCATCGACGTGAATAGCATACCTTGTAGAACTGTCATCATATTTGGATTATATGTGACGTATCTAGTCTCGTCGCACGTACATGGAAAATCTACGAGCAAGAGAGAAAGAGCAGTCACAAATACACTCGATGTGAGATATAAAGTGTCGGTATATGATACATATTCTGATTTCAATCTATGTCAATGTATTCGCAGTACAACTGTTATGTTATGCGTTTCACACATTTATTGTGCGATTTCTGTGCAACATTTGTGCAAATCGGGAAGACACAATGATTGTACAAGACTTCAACTGTTGCGTGTAGATTTATCCTGAATTTTGTAAAACAAACCATTTTTCACAACGATACACAACAAACCATATCCATCTCAAAACTTTAAACACTGCTCAATTATTCATCTCACGACGCCCCCACATTCATCACATTAATGAATCATATTATCATGAATGAACGAAACCGCAGACCGTCGTAGTAGGTTACCTAGGTATCTGCTGTAGTTGTTCTCGTGCAAAATTGGTAACCTGGGTAACCACTGCGGTGCTGTCGATTTATGTCAATTATGTCAAAATAATCCAACATTTCCAGTATGATTTTTTCTTATCAACAGAAACTGATTTGTCAACTTTTCTCCAAGGCAGTGAAAATAAATGAAAATACATACAGTTGAAGTTGAAAATTTGAAAAAAAATCATCTCATATATTTTGGCTATTTAAAGCTTGATTTTGGAACGTTGAGCTGAACATTTCGAAGATTAAAGTATTCTTAGTGTAGTGAGTGATTAGTTAGTGGTTGAAATAAAAAGTGATCCGCTAGTGTTGAAAAAATCTTTGGTTGGCTGCTGAACAAGCCCCGTTGTAGCCGTATGGAGCAATGCGCGAATTTTGTTTTCTGAGGCAGGTGATTGAAATAAATGGGTTTCCGAGTGGAGATGCCCGACTAGAGATTAGAGCTTGAGAATTATATATGAGTAATCTAAAGTGAACTAAGAAGAATCCTTTTCATGGATTAGCAGATTGGTTTATTTAGAAAATATGCATGTTTTACTGTTTTTACTTGTGTTTCCATGTTGCATAAGGTGAATATATGGGCTGAGATGAATCATGGAACAGTTCCCCTATCACAAAATCTTTTTTTTTCAATCTTCTAGCAATATACAGCAACCAATGTAAATGTGCTTTAAGAAAATAATGCAATTATAACAATATTTGTAATACAAATCTCGAAAACTGAACTCGAGACAACAAAACCTTTGCTGTGATAAACACCAAAAGTCAATTTTCGAGGGAACAAAAACCTTCTCAATGAAGTATCGAAGCTATCAACTCTCGAAACTGTTGTATATATTGAAAATTCATTTCAGATCAAAGAATCTATTCTCCATCCGTCAAGATATGTTATAGTAGCTTCCATAAAATAATCACAACGAGCCTCAGTAAACAACTACCACGAGCGAGATAGGCACCGAACACTAACACGATTGACTGAAAGAATAAATCCGGAATTCCACAACGGCTCAACCATTATAATTTTCGTGGCTTTGGTTGCTGCTATTCGCGAAAATTATATTCTCTGCCCTGACGGTGACGTTGCAACGTTCCTCTCCCCTCCCCCACTTTAGTCGTATTCACGCGTGACTGCACGAGAAGAAAGCGAATCCAATTTGGCTGCCGACCGGCAGAGTGCGGAGGATTTTCCGCGTGAGCAACAGCGAACCGGGAGGACAGGCTCAGTGATTATGGTGATGACGACAACGACGACGACGACGACGATGATGATTATTATGTTTTGCACCCCTGCGTGAAAAATGTTTGCCACAACTCTCTCCCTGGTTCCCGTATTTGTACGGATTGATTCGTCAGTTCCGGCCGGGTCCAGCGGGAAAGCTTGAATGCTGCTAATCCTTGGAATTTATTGCGTAGAAAAATCTAATTATGAGCTCGACCACACAAACGCTAAGGCTTTGCTAGGAGATTTCACGTTTCGAAAAATAGTGAGCTTCGCTTTGATTCGGCTCAGAATATAAATGAGATGAATAAAATTTGGAGGCTCATTGAAATTCTCAACTTTTAACGGCAATCAACGTGAAATTCCCCAGAAAAATTCTAACCTTCATCCATCTGTCAGCACATCAGTCATCATTTCGGTAAATGTTTCGTGTCAGGCTCGGCTCCCGTGAGAAAATCTCCGCTGCCAGCCCGGTAAGCCGATATTTATGGAACCGACAAATACCTAGGTTTGAACGTTGATCCAAGCAGTCAGTGGTTTTCAGCTCCAACGCCAATTGCAAACGCGATCCACGTACCGCCCCCGACTTCGACTCCGACTGCTTGGATCGTAAAATAGCCACTTATATTTCTGACACACTTCTTTTCCGCCATCAGTGACAATGACGGCTTACCACGTATTTATGCGTACGCAAGCACTATTGTGGGATTTGTAACCTAACAATTTAGACTTTACCGCATTGTTCGAGGAAATCTTCGTGATTCGTGAGATTTGCTGAAATTGCATACGTGCTTCGTCCGTGCGCCGCTCGTTACCGGGGAAAACATTACACTTTATGCCGGTGATGACTAATAATAACACATAAATATTGCTCTTACACATGTACTTTCTACTTACTCACCCTCTCTCTCTCGTACATATACTTCTCAAATCATTCCGGTAGCATCTTTGGGGCTACTGGGAAACTGTCCTCCTTGGGAAACCGGAAAGAATCGTTTTTGCAATCAGCAGATTGAGCACCCCCTCATATAGCCCACGCACCGTCTTGAATCAAATTACGGACAGTTTTGGAATTTTATTTCCTAGTCCTAGTCCTACTAATTTCTATCTAATTTTTTAACTAGGTTTCTATTCTGATACTGATCAAATTTCAAATCGAGACGGTACATGCAACATTGAATCCCGAGAAAAAAGTCACTCAACATCCTTACCAGTCTCCACTCCACAGGGCTACGTAATAAACTTCTGGTAGTAGCAACCCTGGCTGCATCAGGAGTGCCACGTCATGACAAGGACGTGGAGTGTGTTTATATTAGGAAATTCGTTCACGAAGCAAGCACTGACTTCCGCCGACCGACCGCCACCCAACCATCAACCAGCACGGTAACGACGGCCACAACGACGTCGTCGACGTCGACGGACGCGGTGCACCGAGACTCCAAATGGACGAGTCGAGGATGAAACACCAAACCATGCACCACATGCCGGGAAAGTCGATGTTATTTATTGCTACCAAGTACATAAACTAGCTAATAATCATAAAGTTTAATATAAAAATTATGCTATTAAAAGTTTCGCTCCGGGTAGACGACGGATGCTATACACATGTAATAAGTACTTCAAGCTTGCCTGTCGTCGTCGTCGTCGTGCGCCGTTGGAGTGTGAAGGATTCCAGTGGGAAGAGGCCCTGAACGGAGGACGAAGAATCAACCGGATTCCAATTACCATATGTGACGGAATTCCTGTTCTCCTTTTTTCTGTTGAAAGTAGCTAACGAAACGACAAAATGAAACGGTTTTTTCATGTTTCCGTTTCTTTCTAGTTTTTTCGATTTCGTAAATAGGTTCTTCAAGTTACATTCGATGGGATTCGAAAGCGGTGCTCACGTAACAACATTAGTAGGAGGAAGTTCTTATCAAATTAGTGACCATTTAGAGACAAATTAACTTCTGTTACAAGATTTTGTCAACGTCGTTTTATGTTGTTTCTCTTCATCATTATGTAAAATGGTGAGAAATTTGAAAGTGTTTCTCGGAGATGCTCAGAAACTAGTTTTTCGAGACTTAAAAGGTACATTTAAAGTATATTGTCCAAAAACAGATAACATTGTAATTTCATTATGATGATTCTTCGTTGAATTACGCTAGCCTAACCCTTAACACCATTCTTCATCTTTGTGTCATTGTTAAGCAATTTGAAATACATTTTCCGATTGGTATGCTTGAATATTTTTTGATTGAACGACAAACCTTAGTACTTTTAAAATACATTTGAGAGTAAAATGTTTGAATCTGGTTTAGAGAAAAATATAATATTATCAGTATTCATCTGTATTCCTCAGAACAGCTCCAGAATCACTGACCTGGGAAGTTTATTAATTTAGAGCTTTAAAGATCGATCTCTCAAATATTTTTTAAATCATACGTCTGTTAAAAAAATGGTATTGGTGGTATTCAAGACACGACCGCATGACGTTGGACTACGGTATTCTTATTTTCCATTAAAACAAATAATAGAGAGAACTGCAACTCTAGTATTTGCTGCAATTTTATCTAGTGCATTTCTGAATGCTGAGACGTTAAAACGTTATAAATAATAATATATAGGGTAGGGAACGGCTTAAGCAGTTGCACCTATTTTAATCAGTCGAAGAAAACAGGCCTCAAACTCCTGCATTTCGACCACTATCGACAATTTCAATGATGGAAACGAAAACTTTGATTGTCTAGCTGTCTTACGAATATAAGAAATACCGTTAATCACAATGAAATCTGTGAACAATTGCAATTGAAACAAATCGACCTATATTGCAGCCATTCAGGAGCCACTTCAGGTGCTGAAAAAAAAACGCCTGCAAAACAGATGGAAACTGCTTAAAATAGGTTCGGGGTGATTGGAATAGTGTCCCTCGATTGGTAACTTTGATTGATGATTGTCAAAGTTTGCTAACTTAGTTTTACAATCCGAAAACAAGTTCTGACAGAGGAAACGATAGAGAGCAGATTGATATCTTACTGTTTGAGTTTCACCCAGCACATTTCGAGTATTTCGTCTGAATACACAGGCGGTTCCTAAAGCTGCTTAGAATATGTTTCCTACCCTACTAAAAGAATGGATATCTTTTATTTAATCGCTGTCATTTCATACATATTCGAATCAAACCTTTGTTCGTAGCTGCACCAGCAAGACAATCATTTAATTGAGCGAATTGGTAAAATTTTCCTATCTAAGCAAAAAGCAAACTTAACGAAACTATCTGAAATTGGAGCCCAGAACGATTCAAACGAAAATTTTAAATTTAAAAATTGTTTGACATTAAATTGATAAAGCTCATGCTCGGTTAGCTCCAGCGCAGCATATAACTTCATGTATTTAAACAAAAAATACGTTTATTTCAATAACTTAATATAGCAAGAGCTCAATTACACGTTTTTCGGTAGTTGTTATCAAGGTTTTGGCGAGTGACAGGAAAATATCTTAACTTCTTCAATTGTGATTTAGAGCATTTCTAATTGTTTTGTTATTTTTCACGATAGCGACAAGTTTGTTTCTTTCTCTGTGTGCGAGAAACAAAATCAAAACCGCGGACCGAGAAACAAAAATTAAAATTTAATGAATGCTTTTTGAGAAAACTTGCAACTCTTTTTACCAATAATTTATGACATTCAAAAGAACCTGTTTTGATCTAAATGAAATTTTTAGTAAATAAGTGTTGATCATTCATAGGCAGTAATTTTTTCTCGATGACTAAAGACTGGCTGAAGAAGTTAAAATCGCTGCTGTAAAATCAAATTCAAAACTGTGTTCGTTAAGACGTTTTAATATTTTTAATGACAATAATAATCTTCGATAAACACCCGCTATAGTTATCCACACACATGCTATAACTATCTATACACACGATAATACTATTCATACACACGCTGTAGCTATAGTTTTTTATACAAACATGCTAAAGTTATCCATACACACGCTATTCCTATCCATACATCCGATACAACTATCTATAAACACGCATAAGCTATCCAACCATGTGCTATTACTATCCATACATACGCCATAAGTAATCATTACACACGCAGCAGCTTTCCACACACACGCTATAACTATCCGTACACACGCTGAAGATATACACGCTATAGCCATAATATGCTACACATGCTATATCTTACACACGCTATAGCTAGCCATACACACGCAACAGCTCTAGCTATCGAACAGAATGAAGAAATGCAGCTGCACACTACCTCCGCCGCTGCTGCCTGATACCACCGCTCTGGTTCTGCTGCAGCTCAGTTTCGCCACTGGAATCAGCCACCGCTGCTGATTATTCAAGACCGTTCTAGTGGCCTTCCACTTGTTGACTGATGACTACTATGAGACGACGCAGGTTATTATATAGCCCAAAGCAAAAATCAATTCGCGAGCAAAGGGGAAGCGAGCTTGTGATTGGTTGAATGTGCACGACTTTTAACACAACTTTTAGCTAGTTTAGTATCGAAAACATACTTAAATTAGTATATGACAATCTTGCGCAATATTCCCCCTATCAATCAAGCCATTCCTGTTTAGAATCTGTTCAGTGGTAATGATAAAAGAAGCATTTTAAAATGGTGTTGAAACACCTGTTGCAGCTACCGAAAGCGAGCTCGTTATTGGTTGAAAGCTGCGAGACTGTTCACAAAGTCAGATCGGTTGTATCCGTTAGTGTCGACTGTGCTTGTGAAGAGAGGTGGTGATTGGTTGCTCGGTATGATTTAGACAATCGATGTGATTCATCAATTTTTTATTAGTGTATCTCGAACAATAGGTTATTTTTGTTACATAAATTCAACCGTAAAAGAATTTCTGATCGGTTGATGCCAAAACCTCGAAATTCTGAAAAGAAATGACTGATATATAAGCGCTCAAAACCTGACCACTATTTCCTGGTTTTCCCTGGTTGAATTACTAGATTTTCAAATTCAGGTGCCTAACTTCGATATAGACGTTAGTCCAACGTCAAGCCACGACCGCAAAGGTGTCGTAGAACTACACACACCTTTTTGTTACGATATCTGAATAATTGCATTCCAGAGCTACCACAAGTGATAGGTTCGAAGAAAAGTTCTCCTTTAAAACAATTTTTGAATGATAGACACTAAAATTACGACAGACTATTTTATATCAATGTTAATAATTTTCATCCACTCTAAAAAAAATTCGAAGTAGCAACTAGGGTCGATTTACGGTCTCTGAATATCATCTCTAAGCCGGAAGTACTTTTATAGTACAGTGAAAAGCTGTTTCCACGCCGAAAAATTGACGGCTAACAGGCTTTGATTGCCAACATCCCAAAAAACGGTTATGTGTTGGTAAAATACGGCAGAGCTGTTCACTGGAGAATGTTAATGGCTAATGCACCTACCGCTAATGCTACCGCTACCGCACAAAGACAACATTTTACTAGGAGAAGAAGTAGTGCCGTTGCATCTTCCACTGACGCTGCTACCATCACCGCTGCTGCTACTGCTATCTAAGCACTGTCCTAGTCACTATTCAAAACTAATATGACTGGTTTAGGCAGAGGCATGCTCTTATATAGGCCAAATAGTTTCCTCCGGTTTACTAGGTATATAATTCTGTCGGCCGTGTTAGGGAAAGCAAGCATTGAGCGACCAATCGGTGGTCAAATTCTGCTTTTCAACAAGACTTTTTAACTTTTTTCGAACAATCAAATTACAATTTTCTACCTTCGGGCGGACGCATAGATGATTTTAGATGCCTTTTCCGTTTTAAGATTTCTAATTTCCATCCCTATGTAGCTGAACATCCTGAGAGACGTAGTTCTACGTAAAAAAAATGTCCAAGTTCATATTCTCTAAAATACATATGAAACTTTTACGAATATATTTGCTTCGAACCTTGAAAACAACTCTGAATATATTTTTTCATAACCTGTTCTTTTTTTCGTAACCTGTTCTTTTTTTTATGAAATTCAAATAAACAAGGACAGAAAGAAATCTTACTTCCAATGGAATGGGGTAATAAATCCGAAAATAAAATGTAACAAAACTAGGACAAGACATTACGAGAAGAGTTAGATAACAGAACTTAAGTATCTTCAAAAAAGCAAGCGAAAATGTGTAAGTAACCTGGAAGGAATAAAAATTACAGTTGTACAGGAGAAATAAGAAACGGGCAAGGATAAGAAATCAAAAATTAATATCAGAAATACTTCGAGTAAAACGCGAAAAAATATATTCTAATTTACAGTAGGAAAAACGTGAAATTGTAGGAAAATAATGAGAATCGAAAAATGAAGACAAGAAAACAAAACTACATAGGAATGAGGAAAAGGTATTATACTTCCTATTACGCAAAAATAGTGATAACTGAGAAGTGACGACGAAAAAAGTGAAATCGATGAAAGCAATATGCATGATGTTATAAAAGTTAAAAACTGAACGAATTTAGAAGAAAATATACAAATAAATAAATAAGATTTTTTTTTTATTTTTTTTTATTAAACTTATTGATTTATTTACAAACTTGTTATTTACATTTTATAATCTAATAACATTTATTGTAATATTAATGCCAGATCGCTTATATGTCTGTCATGAGGCGCATTGGTTACGATGTAATGTACATATTTTCCAAACAATTCTACTATTTTCCGTTTTTCTGTTCTTGTATACCCTGTTAAAGTTGGAAATTTAACACTACTGAAATTTATTCTATTTGTCCTTATGTTACAATTATGTCATTAAGCTTTCGTATGAGATATTGCCATAAATTCCGACTGAATTGACAAACACTGAACTTATGACATAGATCTTCTTTTATTCCTGTACAAAAGGTACAGAATGGCCAAGGAACTCTACCCTGCCTATGGAACTGTTCCATATTTGGTATTTTTTCATTGATGAAAAGATACAAAGAAGAAAATTCATCAGAATTAAGATTTTTGCACCTTATAGTTTTCCAAATGGTTTTCCAATTATGTTGCCTATATTTTTTTTTCTATTTCAGGTGCATTAACTTTTTCTAAGTAAAAATTATACAATAAATTTGATGTCAAATGCTCCAGAACTTGAGATGGTAATATTCTTATTTCATGTTCCACAATTTTCAGATAATTATATTCATTATATAAACTACTCGCTGAATTATTCTCAAGTGTATTTATTATGAAACTGTTTGTTTGTGTTGTTTTGAATCTGTTCACCAATAACGCTTGGCATTTCCTTTCCACATCATGCAGGGCAAGCCCGCCTCTGTTTTTTGGCAGAATCAATTGCATGTAACCTACTCTTTGTTCAAAACTTTTCCAAATGAAACTGCCAACCAGCGATTTGATTCTCTCTGCAAATTTATTGGGCAAGCTCAAAATAGATCCCACATACCATACTTTGGATAAGGCGAACGTGTTAAGAAATATAACTTTTTGGATCTTGTTCAAGTTTCGCATTTTGTGCAACCACAATAAGCGAGAAATGCTATTAGTGATTCTAGTCCAGTTTGTTTCGATCATTTGTTTAAAATCGTTGCTATAAATAATACCTAATACTTTCAAATTTTCTCTAATTGTTAGCCAGGGTGGCTGCTGAAAATTGCCAGTTTCATTTCCTATTAATAAACATTCTGATTTTTGCATGTTAAGACTTGCTCCTGATACTCTACCGAATCTCTCGAAAATATCTTTCATTATTTCTTATTTCTGAATATCTTCAACTACTATGCAAATGTCATCAGCATAAACACATAGCAGATCCATCTGACCATCACAAACTCGATTCAAGATCTGAATGAGAGGCTCCAAATACAAAACAAAAAGATGCATGGCTAAAGGATCACCTTGCCTGACTGACCTTCTAATTTGAATTTCATCACTGAGTCTTCCATTGATCAATATCCTGGAGAATGACATTTGTCTTATCAAATGTATTAAATTTATAAACCTTTCGTTGATTCTCATTTTTTGCAAAGTTCTGATTAAAAATGATTCTTCAACCTTATCAAACGCTCGCTCTAAATCGAAAGAGACCATAAAGCCTTTCTTTTTCTTTATTTTGAATTCTACAATTTTGTCACGCAAAGCACACGTGGCCTCGAATATACTGTGCTGTTTATTAACACATTTTTGATTTGGGGAAACTACATATTTTACTATCTTATCCAGGCGATTTTTCAAAGCTCTCGAAAGAACTTTATAATCAAAGTTGAGCAACGTTATTGGCCTAAACCTCGAAATAGAATTTGAATTGTTGTTTTTTTTTAATTAAAACTATCACACCATCGAAAAATTTTTTATGAACATTTCCCGCTATCACATCATTAATCACTTCAGTAAATTCAGTTTTAATGATGTGCCACACATCTAGATAAAAATCTTCAGTTAACCCATCATTTCCCGGTGACTTTCTTGAATTTGCAGTTTTTATTAATGTATATAAAAAATCTTCTTCGACTCTGTCCATCATGATTTCATTTTCCTCACAATTTTCTGGTACAGACGTATATGGATCGAAATTATTGTTTTCTTCTATGTGCTCTGACGTGAACATATTCGTGTACGAATTCACGATGTGGTCAACAATTTCCGTGTTGTTTGTTGTTGTGCGTCCATCGATTTCCATGCTTTTAATAATTGTTTCGTTAAATCGCTTTATTTTGTCACCTACTTGAAAGGCAGATATCGGTTCTCCGGCAATATAAACTTCACTTTCTTTTATCTGTGTCATAGAATATTTTCTCTGTAATTTTAGCATGATTCCCTTTATTCGATTTATTTCAGAGATTTTAGATGGATTAGCCAAATATTGTTCGTAAGCTCGTTTTAGAGCAACGTACCAAATCTCCATTGAATCATGAAAAACTTTATTCGCTTGTTTTGTTTTCCATTTGAAAAATGAAATAATTTTTGGTTTCGCATATTCAGTCCACCAAATAATTCTTGTTCGATGATACTGTCTTTGAGAGATCCAATACTGCCATTTTCTCATGAATTCCTCCTTTACTTCTGGATTTAAAATCATTGATTTATACCTCCAGATTCCTCTACCTTATGTTTCACCTAATTTAGGCAATGTTAATTTCAAAATATATGCTTTATGATCTGAAAACGAAACAACATTAAATCGAGCATCGGAAATGTTCTTTTTTAGATCCTGTGACACGTAAATTCGATCAATTCTTGACCCAAACCCAGCACGTATAAATGAATATTCCGTTCTAGATGGGCATGCAATTTTCCACGAATCCTGCAGTCTCAAATTTTGTGTTATTGATTTTAAATTAGTTCTGAAGTTTGCACAACGCGGATTAGAACTATCAGCAGAGCTTTCAATGCAGTTGAAATCTCCCCCCAGAACTGTATATTCACATGCATTTCGCAAATAATATGGAATGGAATCGGAAAAGAAAGATTCCCTCTCTGCCCTTCTACTTGATCCTGAAGGTGCGTAAATATTGCACAAAGTAATTCTTTCATTCACTCTTATCTTAATCACTCGTGTATCTAGACTCTTTTCCATGACATCATATTTTATAGTAAATCTTATGGCAATAGCCGTTCCTTTTTTGCGATGATCAATATTATAGATTAAATTAAATCCAAACATTTCAAAATGCTCCCCTTCAACTTCTTGATAAAACACAATATCTAAGTCCATCAACCTTACGAACGATCTAACTGCATCAATTTTAGTTACATCAGAAATTCCATTCACATTTAGTGTGGCAATAGCATAGGTTATGTAGTCACGTTCACGTTCCATTATTTAATGAATCAAACAACTTACTTGCGTTTTCGAGTTTTGCGTTGTCGCTTTCGACTACTAGTACTGTCAACCGAGGTCAACGATGTATCGGAAGAACAGCCATCCTCTACACCTTGTTCCATCAATTTAGCGTATACGTTCTGTGTTAGTAAATTCGATGGTCCAGCAGAAACCTTGAAGTTCATATCTCTTATCTCCTTTGTATTTGTGTTTGTGTTCAAAATGGCAGAATTCATCGTTTTGTTTGCTTCAGCCAGTCGTTGTTCTTTGTTTAGCTCGTTAAGGTTGGTCATTTGACCGATCACCACGTTGTTCTCATGTACTGCTTTTTCATCTCTCGTTCTGGTTTGTGTGTCCAATACTGGTAGGAGCTGACCAGCGTATGTTGAATTGTTTCTGCTCAGACGCGTGTTTACGCTTACTCTGTTCTGCATCACCTGTCCCGCTTCCGCACAGCTCAACCCAATGTGCACAGGCTTGCAGCAATGGCGACACGTTATTATCTGGTTCTTATGCGTAATTAACGTGAATTTTCCAGATATGTTCACATACGATGGTATCCTGCTCATGGATCCTGATGCGGATTTCTCTGACACCATTTTTAATCCCCTTCAACGGCGACGGAGCCTCCCAAACCTCATTTTTGATAGACAAGACATCACCGAAACGTCTCAATTCGCTTCTGATCGTTTCATTATCCATTTGCGGTGGTAAATCGTGAACCCGTATTTTCGTAGAGCCATCTTCCATGTACAAAGGTACCACGAACTTATAATCACTGTATTTGACCTTGTGTTTGCGATCATGTAGTTCAACCACCTCCAGGGCAAACTCTTCTGTATCCACCTCGACATACGTTATTCCACGTGATAAGTTCGCTTGTACGGATTTTAAACGTTCTGTTGGAATTGAAAGCACTTTGAACATATAGTCCGTTATTGTTTCGATCCTTGGCTTTTTCAATGCTTCGGAGAAGTTTATAACAAATGTCTTTTCTCGTAGATTTCCTCGATTGGCAGCCATGTTGTCTCGTGTTCGTGTGATGTAACAATAGATTGTATTTGAAATTACTCTAGGTAAAAGCGAAGACTCTCCGAATTGAACAAACGTCCGAACTGATCGGGATATCGATCGCGACTAACGTATACATTACGTAGTCATTAGACTGATCGCGATATTTAACGACCGGACTAAAGCTACTCCAAATTGCAACGCGCCTATGTAAAACTAGCATGCGAGCAATCCATGACTAAACGGTCATAGCGCGACCTAATTTGTCTCTGCATCTTCTCTATTGTGGCGGAACATTTCTATAACATTTGAACTTGACAATAAGAGTTATTTACAGGGTTTTAGTAAACGACGTTGAATCTATTTTTCATTAGCTACGTACTTTCAGTTATGAAAAGACTTGACTTTACTTGACTTTAGCACATAATTTATAGTATAGAAAATTCATTTGGGCCACAAGGCCTGTAGATGTATTTTTTGCAAATAAATTAATAAAAAACCAGAAACCAGACCATATCTCTTCATTTTAAGTTTTGTCATCTAGCGATGGGAGAATGACGCATTTTATGCTCAAAATTTCATTACACTTACATACAGTGACACAAATCCGTATTCGTACATCACCAAAAAATTTAAATCACCTAGTCACACGTAAATATCCTTTGTCATCTATTGAGTAGGCCATGAGAATTTTATAGTGTGAGCACAAACTGTCATTTCCAGTTACATTTGAGTGTGGAAAGTTGTTTGGTTTTGGTAAAATCTTTTCAAAACTCGTGAAAATTAAAAATACAGTTCAAAACCATATTCGTACTTTTGTGTTTTTAGACAGGTATTTCGAGTTTTATTTACAGAATTCTTCATTTGACACCAGTTTTCGCGTAAGTATAATAGGTAACTTCCATAAGAAAAGGAAAATATGTTTTTTTTCGAATTCGTCACTCGATGGTTATAGGTTGAAATCCTACAATGGCGAGAAAAGGTAAAAATACTGCGATTGTGGAGAGAGAGCTTGTTGTTGCCCACTACAAAGATGGTGAATCACTCCGGGAAATAGCCAGCTTGTTGAAAAGACCCAGATCAACAGTTCAGTACATTGTTAAGCGGTTTGTTGAAGAAAATAGGATCATCGACGCACCAAGGAACTTAAACAGAAAAAAGTTGACCACGCAGGATGAACGATTAGTGATCAGAAAAATACGAGAAAATCCAAAAACAACAGCTGTTGATATCGCGAAAGAACTAAATCAGCGCAATATTGTAAAAATTTGTCCAGAAACGGTCCGTAACGTACTGAGAAGGAATAATCTTAACGCCCGTGTACCGAGGAAAAAACCATTTATCAGCCAGAAAAATAAGAAGCTCCGATTCGATTTTGCCAAACAGCATGAAAATACCGAAATGTCGTACTAGGAAAATGTTATTTTCGTTGATGTGTCCAAATTCAACATCTTTGGTTCGGATGGTCGTCGTTTTGTATGGAGAAAGCCAAACGATGAACTAAACATAAAAAATTTGGAAGCAACCGTTAAGCATGGTGGTGGTGGGGTTATGGTATGGGGGTGTATGTCCTCTAATGGTGTTGGGGATTTGGTTTTCATCGATGGTATAATGGATCAAACTGCATATTTGAACATTCTGAAAACAAATTTAACGCAAAGTGCGAAAAAAAGGGAATGAGCGAAAGATTTAAATTTTACCAGGACAATGACCCGAAGCACAAGGCGCATAAAGTACGCATGTGGCTACTTTATAATTGTTCAAAAGTAATAGATACTCCACCACAATCTCCAGACATCAATCCTATTGAAAATCTTTGGGAATATTTAAATAAAAAAATCAGAAACCACCAGATTTCCAATAAAAATGATCTAAAAAAACATTTACAGGACGAGTGGAGTAAAATTCCAGCGGAATACACTAAAAAGCTGGTTGAAAGTGTTCCAAAACGGCTAAAAGCTGTGATGAAGAGCAAAGGTTACCATACAAAGTATTAAACCCATTTATTCACACATGTTAATAAAATATAACTTGTTATTATTAATACTGTACGAATATGAATTTGAGTAAATATTGCTGTATAAATCAGTTCAAAACAATTCTCAGAGAAATAAAAATCAATTCCCAAAACTATAAATCACGTCTTGTATTTTAACATTTGCTTCATCATCGCACTTAAACAAACCATCTGGAAAAAATATATTCTCCTGAAAAAATTGTTAAGAAAAATTGCATGGTGGTGTACGAATTCGAGTTTGTGTCACTGTATAGCTTTCATACCTGATTGTGGTGAAGAATTATTTCGATCTTAGATGTCCTCATACAAAACAAAAAAGCAAAAAGACTGTGCGTACTCTCGCCACTCTTTCGTCGAGAAAATTCTCTGTCCTCTCCGGTACTGATATAACGAGAGTGACGGTCCATATTATCGCACAGTACGACCCGCATACGTGCAACGTTTTATATGTACATATTTTTTCTAATGAATTTCATTGTTTCTCGAGTTGAAAACCGAATGTCTTGACTAACGCCAATCGATTTTTCACATTGTACCTAATATCGCAAGCAGTACTGTGTATAGCATGCCCAACAAGCGTCACAAATGTGAACAATATCCGAAATTGAAGAACAAATTTGTGTCACTAGCCACTGCCGCTTTTTCAGAGACACCCTCACGTATGTTGGCGTATTTTGATTATGGATAACGGCACCAAAATTCATAGGGGTGGTTGGATAGCCAACGAAAAAAATATGGGACAGAAAATTTCCAATAAAGACTATTTATAGTGAAATTTAGCATGATCAGAGCAAACGAATTCCTAATAGGGGAACATTCATAAAAAGGCAAAGCATTCGAGGAGGGAGGTAGGGTTTGCGAATTGTGACGAAATCTGAAGATTAGGGGGTGGAGATTAAAAACTGAGTTTGAAGAAATCCGAGGTGAGAAAGTAAAAAATACAAATACCAAATGTTCGTACCACGCAAATAAAACATAAACAGAAAACAGAAAAAAAATTATGCTGGATCAAACACAAATTAACAAAGCTGAGAAATGAGAATATTAATTGAAAGATTTCTAAGAAATGAGAATTGAAAACAAAAAAAAAATGACGAAAACAAATTGTAATACAAAAAACTGAAAATGATACAGTTAAAAGAGTATGAACAACGAAAAGTAAACAACATTATATTCATTTTCTATTTAACTAAGATTAAAGTAGAATCATAAGGATGAAAAAAAAGGAGAACGAGTAACCTGGAAGGAATTCAAGTTTTATTTGAATGCGATAAGCTGGTAATAATATTCAAATATATATGATATATTCAAAAAATATATAGAAGAGTAAATAAAAAATGAGTTTTTCATAAACATCGATATAATATATATTAGGATTGAAAATAGATTGCGATTGAAAAATTTCGTACAACATTACAATCTACAAAACAAATAAAGAAGGAAAACTTTGAACGAAAGAAAAAACTAAAGCAAAGGAAAATCAAATAATAAAATTTGTAAAAAAAATATTAGGAAGCTTGAAACTAGAACACCATAAATAACAATTAACCGAGAATAAAATACAAAGATAATGAAATAAAACTAGTGAATTGGTCAAAAGGAAACATGTATAAGAAAACGCGGAATAATGCGGAGACAAAGATATTGATTTAGAAAATCTATAACGAGCGTCTTAGCAGAGTGATTGAGATCAATCAAAGAAATAGTTATCGGTTTCCGTTATACTCTACTAAATTTCTACTAAATTTTAGTAGAGTATAACGGAAACCGATAACTATTTCTTTGATTGAAAGATATTGATATAATATAACAAACCAAGGGAAAAATGGAATACCCTGGAATAAAAAATGGTAAAACTGGATATGAAGTAGAATTGAAAAGCTTGAATAATTCTGTGAAATTGTTACAAATTAATCAGAAAAGAGAATAACATTCACAACAAAAAGAGTAAAAGTAGAAGTAAGAGTAAAAGTAAGAGTAAGAGTAAGAGTAAGAGTAAGAGTGAGAGCAAGAGTAAGAGTAAGAGTAAGAGTAAGAGTAAGAGTAAGAGTAAGAGTAAGAGTAAGAGTAAGAGTAAGAGTAAGAGTAAGAGTAAGAGTAAGAGTAAAAGTAAGAGTAAGAGTAAGAGTAAGAGTAAGAGTAAGAGTAAGAGTAAGAGTAAGAGTAAGAGTAAGAGTAAGAGTAAGAGTAAGAGTAAGAGTAAAAGTAAGAGTAAGAGTAAGAGTAAGAGTAAGAGTGAGAGCAAGAGTAAGAGTAAGAGTAAGAGTAAGAGTAAGAGTAAGAGTAAGAGTAAGAGTAAGAGTAAGAGTAAGAGTAAGAGTAAGAGTAAGAGTAAGAGTAAGAGTAAGAGTAAGAGTAAGAGTAAGAGTAAGAGTAAGAGTAAGGGTAAGAGTAAGAGTAAGAGTAAGAGTAACAGTTAGAGTAAGAATAAGAATGAGAGTAAAAGTTAAAGTTATTGCTTAAGCTTAAGAACTATTTCGAGTTGCACTAAATCGAAAATAACTAGTAAAAACGTTGGCCTGTGGCTGGAAAATTCCTTAGGCGGCATCCATAAAGTATGTTACGCATATAGGGTGGAGAAGGGGTTGAGAAATCGTGACGATTTGTGACGTAGGGGAGAGGGGTTATAACGTTGTGAGACGTCACATGAAAAATATTTAAAAGTAAAAAAAAATGACTGAAAAAAATATTTAGTTTACCATCCTTTTGTTTAATAATCAAACAAATTAGACAAAAAACATAACAGTGAAGAAAATTCTTCTGAAACTGGTTGCTTCAAGGCATCGACAGAAAGTTCTGATTCCCCAAATGGGTCTGACGCAGTGTTGCCACACTTTCATCTGTACTGAAAAGCTGCGAAAATCCAGTTCATTTGTACTTTTTCCGACAAAAATCTGTTCCGCTAGAGCATAGTGGTTTATTTTATTAACTTGTGAAAAAACAACTTCAACGACGTCTGTTCATTGTTTTGAAAAAACTGTGACTGCATTGACTCTGTTAATATTAGTATTGAACTACTATCTCGCTTGTCAATGAAACTTTTAGATTGCGGAATCGCGTTGATTGTGTAGTTACTGAGTCTGTTACAAAGTTTAGTCTAATCTTTATAAGCCGTTTGAAAAATCTGTCCTTATCTGAACTTTTTCACAAAAACAGTATAGTACAGAATCTGTACCGAAAAAACGAAATAATCTGTACATTTCCAGGAAAATTTGTACAATTGGCAACAATATTTTCTAAAGTCCGTGAAATTTATTAACGATGAGCGAGATGCAATTGTCTTGGTTTTATTTGTTAATTTATCTTGGGACATTAGATAAATCACTCCGGTTAGTATCGAACCTCAAGACCTATTGGTAGGCACTTGGGGCAGGACACTCACGGTTCATTTTTTTAATAGGGGAGGGGAGTTGCTGTGAAGTGACGTACTTCTCCTGGGGGGTCGTCAACGTGTGAAAAATAATGACAATGGGAGGAGGAGTAAAATTTAATCAAAATTTACTTGACGTACTTTCTGGATGTCGCCCTAATTAAGAAATAATTTTAAAATTCTCGACGGTCACTTTGATATTAGCCAATTTATTATCAAAATATTTCATAAATCAGTACTCATACGCAATCAAAGATATTCTCATTCAATAGTAATCTATGATACAACTCGTTGATTTCGGTACCAAATTATCCACATATTTTTTTGGGAAAATGAAGAAAGAAGGCTTAAAAATATGAAGTGCCATGGAACGGGGTGAAATTGATCAATTTCAATGATATTTTTCAATTAACTCGCTTCATGTGTATTTTTTCCGCAAAAGTATATGTTTAAAACAAGTACTGGTATGTGCTCAAAGAAACCACTATGGCTATTGGTGAAATTTTTATCGTTTACTAATGGAATCAATTCGAAAATGTTGTAAGGTACTATGATGGTACTATGAAAATGTTGTAAGGTACTATGAGATAAACAGGGGTGAAGTTGATCACACTTAAATTCCGTACATTCTATTGGAAATGTACTATTATTCGATATATTCAAGATAAATGATGGCTTCTGAACTAAAAAATCTCAATCACAGCTAGTTTGAAAACAACAACAACAATAATTTAGGTTAAAGTCTATTTATTTTGATTCACTAGATGAAATTTACTAAATTCATCGTTAGACCGATTTCAATTCGGTTTGTTGCAAAAGGTAAAAAACAAGCTCTGGAATCAAAATTTTTGTAATATCCTGCAAAATTATTAGTATTATTACATTGAGAGTATGAAAAAATAATTTTTTAAAAATTATATTTTTTGAGCTTTTATCAAACTTTACTCACTTCTCCAAATTTATCGTAATTTACCCCTGAATAATTTTACTCTAAGAAAATTCAATATTCTTTTTTTTTGTTATTTTGAAACTTATTTGATTAAATTTGGTTGAGGTTCAACTGAGTTAGAAGAGTTTTTCTAAAAATATTTAAAACTGCACTGGGCATGCAAGGGTTATCTTTAACAGGTACGTGAAACTTGCAAAAGTTCTATTTTACGACACGTTAACATTACCCAGTGTTGTAAGATCAGTATCTTTTGATTAGTGTTTTTATCAGGAGTTTTCAGGTGATCAATTTCACTCCATTCCACCGTACTACTTGTCTATTTGTAGCTATTTGATAATCATTTCGATTAAAACTTTGCTTCGATAGTAAAAAGATACTTAACCTCTCAAATTTCAAAACTCAAACCGAGAGTGGGTTGTTGAGTTTTTTGAGTAGCTAAGAAAAGTTCAACTCTGCCCAACTCGTTTAGACACGTACAGCCGTTAGACCGGAAAAGCAGTCAAAGAAAATTCTTACAATTTTCACACTTCTTCAATTTGTGGTAGCACTTCAGCACATTACCTCACTCACTTGGACACATCATCATCATTATCACACTTAGCGCCGGAACAGTTTCGAGTTAGTTTTCCGTTTCACACTCGTGCACACTCGGACTGCTCGGCTTCCGCTTTTGTTTTCCACTCTCGCCTTCGCAGCGCGATCCGACGGGTGTACGTGACAAAAATCTAATTGTGTTTTATAATTGTTGGGGAAAGTTTACCACCTCGAAGCAGTCACATCTGTGCCGTTATCATTCGTTCGACCTCCTTAAAATGGAACGAACGGTGAGGGAAGGGGGAGCAGAAGCTCTGGCAATTGTCTTGCAGCTAAACTGCAGAAGTGACAGCTTCCTGTTGTTGCAGTGTCAGCTTAGAGCGGAAAACAAGCTCCAATTTTGTGCGCCCGGATTTCCTTCGCAGCCAGCTGTAGTGGTGGGGGAGTGAAACTTTTCTCCGAACCTACTTCGATCGCTTGCGATGTGATTACAAAATTTCATATTCAACGCTTGCTGGATTCAATCAACGAATTTCATCACCTTGGCTGAGTCATAAAATAGCTTCAACGAGAGCAATCAAAGTCGGCACTGATTAAACGACTAAAGCTAGAGTGTATTGCGGTGTATTCGACCAAGAAAGCCCACACTATTATGCTAATTAAATTAGATCCACCAGCAAGTCGTAAACAACCCCTAAAGGAGTTCTGCAAGTGGGCAAATCCTGCAGGCACAGCTTTATCGAGGCTTTATCCACATTACCACAGTTGAGTCAACCCTTTGTGATTCCATAATCAGTTTGCCTCGGCCTATTGCTGCTACTGCTACTGCCGATGCTGCTGGTGGTTTGCTGGCAACGAAGACACAGAAGAGTCAGAGATCATATATTATCAATTACGCCAACTTCATGCTTTGCTCGAACTCTGCAAGCGCTTCGGAAAGCAGATTTACTTTCTTAACCCCATGCTCCCGACAGCATCGCACTCAGGGCACGACTCTTGTCGAACAATAAATATTGCTTTATGTAAATTAAGCAATCGATTGCTGCTGCTGCTGCTACTGCCACTGCTGCCGCCGCAATCGCTTCGACTTCATTCGCATATTTAATGCTTAAATTAAAGTGAATAAATTTCAGTCTCTTCCTCCGGAATACAGTCTCTGCTATTAGAACTGCACCAAACCTCACTTTAACATACATCACCGCGCACCGCGCGCACCCCTTTCTACCAGATCGTAATTTTCCAGCCCACCCCCAAGCCCGGTCGAAGTTCGGCTGCAGGTAATTCGGATTCAAAATATTCATAGGATGAAATTAAATCACCCTAGACCCGGCCGGAGAAGAGGTGATTAAGCCAATGAGAGCAATTGAAATTTTCAACCGGTGGAGTTTTATGCCGAATGGCTCAGAGCCCGATTTATGCGGCTCACAGGGGATTGGATTCTCACGTGCCTTTACAGAGGGGGTTTTATCGTAACCGGCGAAAATTATTCCGGATAAATTGGAGACAGTAAACTTGGGAAGAGTGCTCGGTGAGAGTGCAGATAGTCGAAATCAATCACAGCGATGAGCTTTTATAGGTAAGATGTTGATTTGCTCAACAGACGACTTGAATAAAAACTCCTGGAAAGGGTTTTTTTATTAGGTCTGCTTAATACTTTCGTGAATGACTAAGAAGTGTTATTTCCACCTGCGAATCAATTCAAAAATCAGGAAAAAAATAAGTTCAAGTTATTGAATATTCGGTAACTATATTAAGAAAATTAAATGATTTGAAAACGTAAAACCATAAGTTCTCAAAATCGGTGTGCAAATAGCATCGTAAAAAACTTAGTGCATCATTTGTAAAAAACTTAGTGCATCTTTAACATTAAATTATGGGGGTTTGTTCAAGGATAAAAAGCTTTTTATGGTGCAAAGAACAGACGGAAGAATTAATGTAGCAGAAAAAAGTGAACATGTGTCATCAAATTTATTAAAAAGAATTTCTTACTTAGTAAACTATTTTCAGCTATCTAAAAGCAAAGCAAAGCCTCGGTGCTACATTCCGATTCGGAACTTGACTTTCTGTTTATTTATACACAGACTTCGCAGCCGACTATTTAGTGTACAGGACAATTGCGCTACGATCCTACTGACACTAACAGTCTCTCCCGAAACGAAACTCGAACCTACGACGACTAGCTTGTTGGCCAGCATCGTACCTCGAGGCCATCTGGGAGCTCAGCTATTTATTTCTACGAATAATGGTAATTTTTTATATAGTTTCTATTTATCAAAAAAAAAAAAAAAAACATTTTATCATTAATTTGACAAAGTGACAAAAATCGTTTTGTTTTTGGTTTGATATAATTGAAAAAAAAACTTAATTTTTTATTCTGCTATTCTTTATTTAGTGTTATAATTGATTTTGTTGTCATTGACCTGGTTATCCGGATTTTTTTCGAAACTCCGGATAATCGAGTCCAGCCTGTATAAGATATTTTTGTCTTTTATATTATCCCCGTCGCTAACGTCTTTTCTGTCAATTTTGTCATGTTTATGTTCTTTGTTATTTTGCATTTTTTTAATTTGTGTCCTTTCTACCATTTTTGTTATTTCATTTTTCTCATTTTGGGCATTATTCTGATTTTTAACATGTTTGAGAAATTTGTAATCTCAGTTATTATTGTTATCCTGTGTAACTGTGTAATTTTTTATTTTTTGCAAAATTGTTTTTTTTATGAAATTTTCGTACATTATTTGTACATTAATAATTGAATAGAACATTTTTTGTTATTCCTACCTCATTGCTGTCTTTTTTGTCATGTTTTTTTTTTATTTCTATCATATCTGTAACTCTTTTCATCTCATTTCTTTTTTTATTTATGGATTATGTTACTTCTATGATTTATGTTTATTTTGTCATTTTTATCAATTTCGTTAGTTTTCTTGTCAATCGTTGTTGATCAGATGGAATTAATCAAATAAAATAATTTATTTCGCTCATGTCAGTTTTTGTAATACTATGTCATTTTTGTAACTTTTGCAGTATTGAATATATCATTGTAATTTTCGCAATTTCTGTAATATTAGCGTGTTTTGTCATTAAAAATGAAATATGTCACATTTACCTTTCCTATTTTATTTATAAATACCGTTGTTTCTGCCATTTTTTCATTACCAACTCTTGTGTAATATTTTCCATATCTGTTCTTTTCCATACTCTTATTTCTTATATCTCAAATTTTGTCAATCTTGTAATTTTTGTTATTTCTGTCATTGTTGTGATTTTTGTCATTTTCGTGATTTTTGCCATATTTGCCGTTTCTGTGATGTCATTTCTGTTATTTTTGCCATTTATATTATTTGTGTCATATCTTTCAAGTTTTCATTTTTGTCAATCATTGTCATTTTTGTAATTTTGGTCAATTTTCCATTTTTGTCATATATTATCATTTTTGTCATTTATGTAACTTTTTTGTCATTTATTGTCTTTTTTGTACATTGTCATATTTGTTATTATTTGTTATTTATATCATTTGTGTCATTTCTTTCAATTTTTCATAAATGTCATTTTTGTCATTTACGTAATTTTTTTATATATGTCATTCGTTGTCATTTTTGAATTTTTTGTCACATTTTGCCATTATGGTGTAATTTTTTTTAAATTTTGCATTTTTGTAATTTTTAGATTTTTTTTTCATTCTTGTAATTGTTGTCATTTTTGTGATTTTTGTTATTTTGATCATTTTTGGCATTTTTACATTTTTGTCATTTTTGTCATTTCTTCTTTCGTCATGTCTAATTTCTTCAAATAGGTATTAAAACTTCAAGATTTTCACTCGGGAAGTTGATTTTCCAATTTTTATTGAATTCGAGTAAGTTTACAAGTTGAAATTGTCATTTGAAATTTAGGTCAAAATTGTTTTTAAACAGACACAGCTTTAAAAATATTGCATCGATTTGATGAAATTTTTACAGTAGATGCATCTTAAGTTGTTGTTTACAAAAATATTTTTTTTGAAGAAAAAAATATATTTTCAATAGTAACTATTTAAAACAATTAGTTGTAAATCTATGTTCTGGGGCACTGAAAAATCTGAAAAAAATCACAAGTATTTAAGACGAAATTTCGAAACTGCCCTGAAAATTTTGCGGTGGTGTTATTTTTTGATCAACAGCTATGGTCCTTCAAAGTTGGAGCCGCATCGCATTTTTAGGCGAGAAATGCTCCTAAATCAAGTTTTCTTTAGTTCTCATACCAAAAAGTGCACCATAATGACTAAAAATAATAGCACGGGCGATCTTACCCCGCTGATGCATTCTGTACGGTTGTCCCCTAACTAAATTTTGCATTATTTTTTTAGTAAAATGTATAGGTAGGCTGGGAGTTGTTAGGGGCATAAATAATACTGTCTTCATCATTAAGTTGGGTAACAGACTAAGCATATTTTGACTATTTTGCGATTATAAATCATTTTTGTTGAACTAATTTTACAAACCTTACAGAATTTTTGAATATAATTGAAACTAGGATTGTCAATAGTAGTACTGCTCACTCGCTTCTCACTTGAAAATGCGCTAGGCACCAACTTTGAAAGCCCATATCTTTGGATAAAAAAATAACACCATCACGAAATTTTCAGGGTAGTTTCGATATTTCGTCAAAAATACTTGTGATTTTTTTTCCAGATTTTTCAGTGCCCCAGAACATAGATTTTCAACATATTGTTTTAAATAGTTGCTAGGGTAACCGCTCCTATATTCATTTCAGTACCTATATTCATCTCATCACGCCTTTTTGATCAATAATCGTCAAATTTTATCACATTTTCGACGTAAAACTTTCAGCCACTTGAGAAAATCGAGAAGCAAATAGATTTACTTTCAAAAATTTGTAGAAATTTGACGGTAAATTGGACAAATGAGAGAAATAAGATGAATATAGGTGCACCAAGCTGTTGAGATGAATAATGGAGCGATTACCCTACTGAAAAAATATTTTTTCTCAAACAAAAATCATTTCGTAAACTACATCTTAGGGTTCATCTGCTGTGAAACTTTCATCAATTTCGATGCAATATTTTTAAAGATATGTCTGTTTAAAAACAATTTTGACCTAAATTTTAAATGACAATAACAACTTGTAAACTTACTTAAACTCAATAAAAATTGGAAAATCAACTTCCCAACTCTTCAAGATTTTAATACTTATTCGAAAAAATTAGACATCGCGATTTTTAGTGATCCGTTTCACGAATTCTGACCCATTTGTGTCATTTTTGTTATTTTGTCATTTTTTTTTCATTTCTGTAATTTTTGTCATTTATTATCATTTTTGTAATTTTTGTCGTTTTTACCATTCATGTCAATTTTGTCATTTATGTAATTTTTTTTATTTTTATCATCATTGTCATTTTTGTATTTTTTGTAATTATTGCCATTTTCATCATTTGTGTAAGGGGCCATCCACATACCACGTGGACAGATTTTTAACGATTTTGACCCCCCCCCTTCCCCTCGGTGGACAACTGCCCATATAAATTCTGAAAAAAATACCCCCAAAGCTGTACACGTGGTATGTGGATGGCCCCTAATTTCTTAATTTTTTTTTCATTTTTGTCATTTTTTAAATTTTGTAATTTTTGTCATGTTTGTCATTCATTTTTATTTTTGTCATTTTTGACATTTTTGTAAGTTTTGTAATTTTTGTAATTTTTGTAATTCTTGTAATTTTTGTAATTTTTGTAATTTTTGTAGTTATTGCAATTTTTTTCATTTTTGTTATTTTTGTAATTTTTGTAATTTTTAAAATTTTTGTCATTTATGTTATTTTCGTCGTTTTTGTTATTTTTGTTATTTTTGTCATTTTCGTCATTTATGTCATTTTTGTTATTTTTGTCATATTTGTCATTTCTGTCATTTTTCTCATTTTTGTCATTTTTGTCATTTTTGTCATGTTTGTCTCTTTTTATTTATGTCATTTTTGTCATTTTTGTCATTTTTGTCATTTCTGTCATTTTTGCCGTTTGTGTCATTTTTGTCATTTTGGTCATTTTGGTCATTTTGGTCATTTTTGTAATTTTTGTAATTTATGTGATTTTTGTGATTTTTGTAATTTTTGTCATTTTTGTCATTTTTGTCATTTTTGTCATTTTTGTCATTTTTGTCATTTATGTCATTTTTGTTATTTTTGTCATTTCTGTCATTTTTGTCATTTGTGTCATTTTTGTCATTTTTATCATTTTTGTCACGTTTGTCTCTTTTTATTTATGTCTTTTTTGTCATTTATGTCATTTTTGTCATTTTTGTCATCTATTGTCATTTTTGTCATTTTTGTCATTTTTGTCATTTTTGTCATTTTTGTCATTTTTGTCATTTTTGTCATTTATGTCATTTTTGTCATTTTTGTCATTTTTGTCATTTTTGTCATTTTTGTCATTTTTGTCATATTTGTCATTTTTGTCATTTCTGTCATTTTTGCCGTTTGTGTCATTTTTGTCATTTTTGTCATTCAGTGTCATTTTTGTCATTTTTGTCATCTATTGTCATTTTTGTCATTTTCGTTATTTTTGTCATTTTGGTCATTTTTGTAATTTTTTTAATTTTTGTAATTTTTGTAATTTTTTGTAATTTTTGTCATTTTTGTCATTTTTGTCATTTTTGTCATTTTGGTCATTTTGGTCATTTTTGTCATATTTGTCATTTTTGTCATATTTGTCATTGATGTCATATTTGTCATTTTTTGTCATTTGTGTCATTTTTGTCAATTTTGTCATTTGTGTCATTTTTTTAATTTTTGTCATTTCTGTCATTTATGTCATTTTTGTCATTTTTGTCATTTTTGTCATTTTTGTCATCTATTGTCATTTTTGTAATTTTTGTCATTTTTGTCATTTCTGTCATTTTTGTCATTTTTGTCATTTATGTCATTTTTGTCATTTTTGTAATTTTTGTCATTTTTGTCATTTTTGGCATTTTTGTCATTTTTGTCATTTATGTCATTTTTGTCTTTTTTGTCATTTTTGTCATTTTTGTCATTTTTGTCATATTTGTCATTTTTGTCATTTTTGTCATTTTTGTCATTTTTGTCATTTTTTGTCATTTTTGTCATTTTTGTTATTTTTGTCATTTTTGTCATTCTTGTCATTTTTGTCATTTTTGTCATTTCGGTCATTTTTGTGATTTTTATCATTTTTGTCATGTTTGTCATGTTTGTCATTTTTCTTTATTTCTGTATTGTTTGTATTTTTTTTATTTTTGTCATTTATTGTCATTTTTGTAATTTTTGTCACTTTTGCCATTTATGTCAATTTTGTCATATATGTAAATTTTTTTTTGTCATTCATTGTCATTTTCATCATTTATGTAATTTCTTTCAATTTTGTCATTTATTGTCATTTTGGTAATTTGTGCCTTTTTTTCATTTCTGTAATTTTTGTCTTTTTTTATGATTCTGTTAGTATGATCATTTTTTTATTTTGTCATTTTAGTCATTTATGTAAATGTTTTGTTTTTTGTCATTCATTGTCATTTTTGTATATTCCGTCATTGTGATCTTTTTTGTCATATTTGTCATTTTTGTCCTTTTTTGTCATTTTTGTCATTTTTGTCATTTTTGTCATTTATGTCATTTATGTCATTTTTGTCATTTGTGTCATTTTTGTCATTTTTGTCATGTTTGTCATGTTTGTCATTTTTGTCATTTTTGTCATATTTGTCATTTTTGTCATTTTTGTCATTTTTGTCATTTTTGTCATTTTTGTCATTTTCGTCATTTTTGTCATTTTTTGTCATTTTTGTCATTTTTGTTATTTTTGTCGTTTTTGTCATTCTTGTCATTTTTGTCATTTCGGTCATTTTTGTGATTTTTATCATTTTTGTCATGTTTGTCATGTTTGTCATTTTTCTTTATTTCTGTATTGTTTGTATTTTTTTAATTTTTGTCATTTATTGTAATTTTTGTAATTTTTGTCACTTTTGCCATTTATGTCAATTTTGTCATATATGTAAATTTTTTTTTGTCATTCATTGTCATTTTCATCATTTATGTAATTTCTTTCAATTTTGTCATTTATTGTCATTTTGGTAATTTTTGCCTTTTTTTCATTTCTGTAATTTTTGTCTTTTTTATGATTCTGTTAGTATGATCATTTTTTTATTTTGTCATTTTAGTCATTTATGTAAATGTTTTGTTTTTTGTCATTCATTGTCATTTTTGTATATTCCGTCATTGTGATCTTTTTTGTCATATTTGTCATTTTTGTCCTTTTTTGTCATTTTTGTCATTTTTGTCATTTTTGTCATTTCTGTCATTTTTGTCATTTTTGTCATTTTGTCATTTTGTCATTTTTGTCATTTTTGTCATTTTTGTCATTTATGTCATTTTTGTCATTTACATCATTTTTGTAATTTTTGTCACTTTTGCCATTTATGTCAATTTTGTCATATATGTAAATTTTTTTTTGTCATTCATTGTCATTTTCATCATTTGTGTAATTTCTTTCAATTTTGTCATTTATTGTCATATTGTTAATTTTTGCCTTTTTTTCATTTCTGTAATTTTTGTCTTTTTTATGATTCTGTTGGTATGATCATTTTTTTATTTTGTCATTTTAGTCATTTATGTAAATGTTTTGTTTTTTGTCATTCATTGTCATTTTTGTATATTCTGTCATTTTGGTCATTTTGTCCTTTACGTTATTTTTGTCATATTTGTCATTTTTGTCATTTTTGTCATTATTGTCATTTTTGTCATTTATGTCATTTTTGTCATTTTTGTCATTTTTGTTATTTATTATCATTTTTGTAATTTTTGTCACATTGCCATTTATGTCAATTTTGTCTCATATGTAATTTTTTTTTGTCATTCATTGTCATTTTCATTATTTGTGTAATTTTTTCAGTTTTGTCATTTATTGTCATTTTGGTAATTTTTGCCTTTTTTTCATTTCTGTAATTTTTGTCTCTTTTATGATTCTGTTAGCATGATCATTTTTTTATTTTGTCATTTTAGTCATTTATGTAAATGTTATGTTTTTTGTCATTCATTGTCATTTTTATATATTCTGTCATTTTGGTCATTTTTGTCCTTTACGTTATTTTTGTCATTTTTGTCATTTTTGTCATTTTTGTCATTTTTGTCATTTTTGTCATTTATGTCATTTATGTCATTTTTGTCATTTTTGTCATTTATGTCATTTGTGTCATTTCTTTCAATTTTTCAATTTTGTCATCTATTGTCATTTTTGTAATTTTTCGTAATTTTTCACTTTCGTCATTTATTTTGTTTTTTCTTTTTTTTTTAATTATATCATTCTTGCCATTTACGTCATTTTTGTCGTTTGTGTAAATTTTTATTTTTGTCATTCATTGTCATATCTGTATTTTTTGTCATTTTTTTCATTCGTGTCATTTGTGTCGATTTTTTATTTATGTCATTTATTGTCATTGTTCACATTCAAATCATATATGTATTTAATTTTTGTATTTTTTGTCATTTACTGTCATTTTTGTTATTCGTGTCTCTTTTGTCAGTTTCGTTATATGTGTCATTTTTATCCTCTTTTCCATTTCTCTCATTTTTACTCATTTAAAAAAAAAGTCTGATAAGTGTCTTAAATGTTTCCGAAAAGTGTCAGAATATGTTCAAACTTTACAAGAATGAACCAAAAATATCTCGCCATGTTTCAAAAAAGTGTCTCAAATGTTTCAACCAGTGCTTAAGAAGTGGCAAAAAAGTATTAATAAACGTCGGAAGAAAAATCGAAAAAGGGCCAGAAACTAAAAAACGAATCGAAGAATGACTAAATTATCGTAAGAGTGTAAATAATGTAATGTTAAAAAGTCTACGTACAATAAAATATGCTCAAAAGTGTCAAAATATTTGGAAAGTGTTTTGAATGTTTCAAAAAGTGCCTAAAAGTTTTCGGAAGTGACAAAAAAGACCAGAAAGTGTTAGAAAAATGCCAAAAAATGTCAAAAGTCTCTAAAACAGTACCTGCATTGTTTCAAAACCTCTTTGAACAAAAAAAAACGAAAACAACTATCATGAAGGCATACGAAGGGTGTCAACAAAATTTTATAACCAAAAAGAGAAAGGTTAAATAGAATCAAAAAGATTTCTAAACAGCATCCTAAATGTTACTAGAAATGTGCGACAAGAAGTCTAAATAGTATGGAGATGTAGCAAACGAGGTTGAAAAGTGTCACAAAAACTACAGAAAGATTCCAAAAAATGTTTTAACATTGATCAAAATGTGTACAAGAAGAGTAAAAAAAGTCAAAGAAAAATGAAAACAAAATGTTTATAATTGCTATTCATGCTTCGTACATTTGTATATGTTCAGAAAAAAATCTTTTTGCTTCTTGCGAAAATGGTAAATGACAAAACTAGAAAAAAGCGATTTTTGACAAATTCTAGTTTTTTTTTCAGATATCCGAATTTGTATGGCAAACACAGCGAGCAAGAAAGAAAAGATTCAATGGAGACTCACAGTGCATGGTCTTTGACCTGTTTCTTTTTTTTTTTTTTTTGGTCAGCTACAAGCTGTTTATGTTTGTAATAGTGATAATTTTTGTAATTTTTTAATAGCATTCATGATATTTGTAATGTCTGGAGTTTTTGTAATTTGTATTATTTTTGTAATTTTTTTAATATTCTATTTTTTTAGCAGTTTTTATAATTTTTGTAATTTTTATAATTTAAATAATTCTTATAATATCTGTAATTTTTGTAATTTTTGTAACTTCTTTTATTTTTTGGTTTTGGTTTATATAAATTTTGCATTTTTTCTACTTACGCAGGTTTTGTAATTTATTCATCATTATTGACTGTATGCTTTTCAAACATGTCACGATCATCGTGTTTATTTTTACTCTGAGATTCCGTGTCGCGATAATCCTTATCGAAGAATGTGCACGCAAAAGATAAAAGGAAGCAATCCAACAATTATCAAGTACGGCTTCCTTCCCTCGGAACAATCATATACGAAACCAATTCCGACTGCCCGGGGAAAATCGATTCTAATTTTACACTCAAACTAATCGGGACAGGCAGCCGCAACCTGATTTGCCAGCGGCAATGTACGAAGAAGTTTTCAATTACCGAAAACTCGGCCGTCGCTTTTCCCTCCATCCACGCTGCTGTAGGAAAATTCAAACGTAAAACTTTCTTTTGTTTCACCTCACGTTACAATCAATTTCGGAATTATTACCAGTTGGAGCACCGATTGCATCCCCCCGCTATTTCCCGCCCCAACCAGGCATGTAGCCTTCGTCTATTGTTACGAAGTATGTAGGCACACCGACTTTTGCTCTCACACAACTGCACATAAAAAAAGACCCAAAAGGGAAATCCTTTGAAACTCGTCTCTCAACAGGCACAAGCGGCGTGCAGAAGGGGGCAATTTCGCCCAAATTGAAAATTTATTGTCTCTCATATTTGCAGCCGAGCATTATGTCGCTCCTTCCCGCCTTTTTGGCTGTGCAGTTTTTTTTTCTTCTTTCTTTGGATAAAAGCAGAAAAGGTAGCACTCTCACCGACATCAGCAGTGAACATGCCAAATTTCTATGGTTTAATTAAATCCACTCGCGACAATGGTCCGTTACTGCCACTCTCGGTCCCGCTTCTGGCTAAATCACGAGGGGAAATGTGCGCAAGGAAAAGTGTTCCTTTTATTGCTTCTTAGCTTCGTTTTGGTTTTTACTTTTCCAATTTTTTCATTGCGCGATTTCTCCAGCGGCTGACTGTTCGCGAAGTTTAACGATTTAATTTTCCCGTTCAATTTGCTGCTTGCTTTATGTAAATTTTGCCAATTTTGGGGCCCCGTCGCCGCGTAAATATCGGACGGAATTAGACCGATTGCTACAGGCGTTTGGTGGCTGCCGGTTTTTTTTTGTACTCTATTTCGACCCATGGTTGGCTGTCCAAGTGCAGATAACATTGTTCTGCTCGGTGATAGGATCTTACTTCTGGTTGATTCATTCCCAAGAGTCGTCGGCTTCCGGCCGGGTGTTTTCTCCTTCCGCTCGGAGGGGGGCCTATTTTTAGCACCGATTGAATGGTTCGCTTTTGGTAACCGGATGTAACGGAAGTACAAGTGATAAAATTTTACTTCGCAAAACACATTTTTTTTTTCGGAAATCTTTTCACCGGATGGAACCCAGCGAAGGTGTGGCAACCGGATATGGTGTTCGTAAATTTTTACGACTCTTATCGTCCAATTTCCTAAACTAGTGAAGAATAACTGAAGGAACAGGATTTTCTCGGAGGCTGACCTACATTCTACTACATTTTCGGCTGTGTTTCCCTTGTGACCTGGTGCCAAAGTTAGCACAGATTGCAAAAAATATCTTCCCAGATAAAAGACTTTTTTGAAGATTTTTATTCTCCTATCAAACCCAAGACGAATAAAAGTTAAATTGTCACTGATGCTGGCCCACTTAATCACAGCTCTCACTGAATGACATAATTCGCAACATAAATTGTCGATTTGACTTTGTCTGCTTGACCCTGCGGCAGTGCCAACTTCCTGGCCTGCCAACTATTTGGCTCTGCCAACAGCCGGAAAATGAAAACGAAACAGAAAAGGGAGGAAAATACCGGTTGGAATCGTTTCTTGATTGCTACCCAGAGACCAGAACACAATTATAAAAGAAAATTGGCTTTTTTCTTCTATCCCCGGACTGCATTATTACGATGATTATTAAATTGCTCTCATCTGACAGAGCAGGGGCAGGACACGCTGTTGTTCGACGCTTCTAAATCACCGGTAGTTAGTCTAAGTAAAAAGCTTGATCTTTGCAACCAAAGCTGCAAGGGGCGTGGAACGAGAAAATGATTACTTCTGTCTAACCGTCCGATCAACGGAGGCAGTGTTGCCTAGGTGTAACAACTTGCAAAAAGTAAAGCTCCTGAGGATACTGGCAACATTGTGTACCACACAAGGGAGGGTGTTCACTCATGCATTTATCGAAGATGGGTACCTCGCAGGCTGGGAAGTCGTTGCTGTTTTTCCCTCCAATGAAACGAGTAAATTGCAATTTCTGCAGGCCGTCTACTCATCCTTCGAGCGGGTCACACCAGCAGGACACATCTCCGAAACAGTTTATCTGTTTTATGAACCAAAGCAAATATCCTATACTGTGTGCACGATGTATGCAGTCTAGCTGTTGACCTCCTCCGCCTTCTGCTCGCAGTGGAAAGTACTTTGCTTCGCTATCTAGAGTCTGTTTCAGGGAAATAAAATTTCGTGAACCGTAGCGCATGAAGTGGCCTTTCCTGAGCTCAATGATTGCATTTGTTAAACGTAAGGGGGTGATCATTTGGCACGGGGGGTCCCCTAAAGTGTGGTTGAATGTTATGCTGATAGTCCGCACGGTTGAATAATTGGCCTGAGCTAGACAATTTTCTTATTCGCTTGATGAAAGTGGAAATAAGTATATGAAGATTGATTCGATTTGGGTCCAATTGATTGTTTGTAAACTCACAAATGCAGTATTAGCGATCTAAAATTTATAAGTATTTCTGTGAGAAGATTACACTGAACAATAAAATATATCTATCATCTCGATCATAATATCGTCACGCTTTTCATTCAGATAATTAATGGCGTAAACATAGGTTGAGAGTAGTTCAAAATCAATAGATTCGATTTTAGAAAAAGTTTTCTCTTCTTCCAGCAGCTTAAATTTGGTTTTGATGTCTGCTGAGGCTCGCACACTCATAATATTATACCACAGTTTTACTATTTGTTATTGTTTATTTTGTTGGTTTTTGATCATTCAGTTTTCATTTACCGTTTAATAAAGTCTGTTCTCCCAATTAATCCTTAAAAGCTTTGCTTATTAACCCCTAAATGCGCAATGTTGTTTTAAAACAACACTTCTAAAAACGTTTTAAAATAAACGTATTTTATTATTTTTTAGAAATAAAATTCATTAGAACAACTCTCTAGACTCTAACGAAAAAAAACTTAAAAGCTGGAAGTACTGTATTTGAATGTTTTGCTTTTTTTTTTTTGACATTGAGTACATAAAATTAGTTTTTCACAGTCAAATCTAAAACGATTACGATTTTTCCAGTTTAGACCACTGTGCACTGTGAGATTTTCAAATAAATCTTTTCATCAATTGTTAATGTTTTGAAATATAACCCTTGGAATGTGTAGAAACTATTTTGGAAGATATTTCATAAAATGGTGGTTGAAATACGTGCTTCACAATAACTGCTTCGTCGTTTTTGTATCACTTTTATGTACTTTACGACCCTCAAAAGGGCATTACTCAAAAATGTACCGTACGATGATTTTGAAATTTTGACCAGAGATTCTGGACGTCATAACGAATCGACCGGTGTACTCAGATTCTTTGGGGCTTTTTTATAATAACGGTCTGTGGGAGCACCGTGGACCGTAGTTGTACGCGGGTCTATCTTTTTTAGTTATGTCATATCGCAATTTCTCCAGATGTAAAGAGATAGAATTCAGTATGAAATCCTGTATGTAATGGCTAACAGTGAAATTGGATTGAGGGAGCGCTCATTCACTCAACAAAATAACCCGTTGAAATGTGTTGCGAGTTTGGAAAGATGACAACCAATTTCTTCCAGTGTGAAAAGCAGGAGTGCAACACTCCCAGTCACATAACAGTATATCATGCTGTTACGTGTTGCATCTTGCAGCTATGACTGAAGTATAGTAAAGGTCTGCTTTGGGTCCAAAATGCTGCTGTGAAGTCGAACTATAACTGTCTTTCTTAAAACGTGTCAATATTCTACATCAAAGGTACCGTGAATGCGTCAAACATTGATAGTGCGGGTAACATAAATAGGGCATGATGGCCTGCACATAACAACCGATTATATTTGTCTCATTATTTATTCAGTGGATATTTCACTACTATTTCAGGGTTCAAGTGTTATCGTTTGTGTAAAGCATTAATTGTTGGCGTCATACAATGTTCCAGAGACTGAAAAAACGTTTTTCGTAATTTCGATTTTTTTTTTCTAAAGCATTCAAACAATCACATGTTTTGTATATGTATATGTTGCCTCACACATAATCTATTAAAATTACCAAAATCACTGAACATCTACACCAACGAAGAACGTGGATAGTTCTAATCGACGACTGTTTAACTGTTTTAAAGAGAGGAGGTCTGATAGTATTTAATTCATGCTTAAAATTTATATGCACTGAAATCGAACGAGAAAGCAACCAGGATTAATCCAAAAAATTTCTATGTGGCTTGTGCATAGCTCATTGACTAAATTTATACTCAATACATTACATTTTCTTTTATTATTGTAACATCCTTTATCATTTTAACATTATCAAAATTACCCGCTAACGAAAAAATAGTCACTGGTTACAAAAAAACCTAAATTAATCCACCTAGCGGTCAGACCCAGCCTTTCTCATTCAAACTTATTATTTGTCAAAATGATTTACATGAATGCTTAAATCCAAAAAGGTATATTCACTCTTTGGGTTCTAAAATATTGATGTTGTAATTAAAGTATAAAATATGAAATTTGACGTAATGTTAGTGCTTCAGAAATAGCGAAATATAAGAAATGACTCTTAATTTCGAACAATTTAATCACGAGCGATAGCGGGAACGTTCAAATAGTACGATACCACATTTAAATTATGTTGAGGCCATATATATTGATCAAAGCAGCTATAGTGTTGAATTTCTTTCTTTACAAAACTTTTGAACAGTATATCAAATTGTTATGAAGTTTGTTATTTGTAAGTTTGAGAAATGACTCGTTTGTATGACACTTCTTATGTTCAAATAAGTCGTGTAATACTTGAGATAATAGACTTTCGTTGTTTTACAAATTAAAACATAATGGTTGCTTAAGTTTGATTACAATCAAATGAAAAGGGAACGTGTGGGGGAGCCAAACTTTGAAACCACGTATTCAATCATAATTCATCAGTTAACCCTTAACTATCCCGTTCATTCGATATCAATATTGTTCAAATCTGTTGTGTAGTTTCTAAGATAATGAAGTTTAGTGATTTTCACATTTCGATACATTACAGACGAAGTTACATTCCAAAATTCAATAGGGTGTTATGAGGCAGCTATACCTTTCATTTGATACTAATTCTGTGGAATTCGGGTCAGCCATCTCTGAGAAAAGTGAGTGAGCCCAAGTAGTCATCAGAATATATTTCTTTTCATAGCTGGATTTCACATTTTTAAACATATCAGGAAAAGTAATAATCCGTTTGCAAAAAAATCATTAGGGTCTTCTGGGGCAACAAGATTGTCCATATGAACCTGATTTTATGAAAATCGGTCCAGCCATCTCTGAGAAACCTGAGTGAGATTTAACAGTCTCCAGAACACGTTTCTGTCTGTAACTTCTGAACCATATGTTCAATCTTCATAAAATTCAAAAGTTGAGGGTTTTTTAGGCAGCCCAATCATTTGAAACCAATTTTGTTCAAATCGGTTGTGTAGTTTCTGAGATATTGATGTTTCGTGATTTTTACATTTTGATACATAGCCTCTAAACTAGAAATCAGATTACAATAAAATTCAATAGGGTCTTAAAGGGCAACTATACCTTTCATTTGCAATTGATTTCATTGAAATCGATTCAGCCATCTCTGAGAAAATCGAGTGAAATTGGGAGAGCGTTACACACACACACACACACACACACACACACACAAGCAGAAAATGCTCAGCTCGTTGAACTAAGTCGAGTGGTATACGACATTCGGCCATTTCAATCATTTTTCTACCTTTTAATTAGCCAGTGATCGTCAGGAGAAAGTCAATATGTTTACTTTCATTATGTGATTTCACATTTTTATGAACAACGGACACAGTTACAATTCGATTGCAATGAATTTCAATAGCAACCTATGGGGCAATTAGACCTTTCATTCGACACTAATTTTGTGAAAATCGGTTCAGCCATCACTGAGAAAAATGAGTGAGTTTAAACAACCTCAGGATAACTTTTCTTTTCATAACTTTTGAACCATATGCTCATTCATAACGAAATTCAAAAGTTAAGGTTTCTGGGGACAGCCAAATCATTTGAAACCAGTTTTATTGAAATTGGTTGTGTGGTTTCTGAGATATTGATGTTTCGTAATTTTTACATTTTGATACATAACCTCTAAACTAAGAGTCCGATTACAATGAAATTCAATAGCAACCTATGGCGCAACTAGACCTTTCATTTGCAATTAATTTTATGAAAATCGGTCCAGCCATCTCTGAGAAAAGTGAGTGAGAAAAAAAAGTTGCACATGCACACACACACACACACACACACACACACACACACACACACACATACACACATACACACATACATACAGAAAATGCTCAGTTCGTCGAAAGAAGTCGAGTGGTATATGACATTCGGCCATTGGGACCACTTTTATACCTTCGATTTTTCCAATGATTGCTATACCTTTCTAGGAGAAAGGCAAAAAGCATAATTGAAACAATAATGATGGATTTTGTTGTTGTACATGTATTCTAGTATACACAGCACTTGTTTTTTAAAACGCAAAACCCGGAAAAATCCATTGAAGAATTATATATTTAGGTTATACCATAAAAAAACTATCAAAGATAGCCACTTTTACGGTAACGAATTCTCCGAAACGAAACCAGCTTTTTTGCAGTTAGCGAACATCACTTTTGAATGAGCCCATTACCATTTTCGTCCATAAAAACTCCATATCAGGACCACCACAAGCAAAATGAAGGGTTTCATGATTTACGTAGTCCTACGTCAACCATTCAAGTGGTTCCGTTTTTTTTTAAGTTATATCGTTCCCCCAATTTCGCAAAACGCAAACCGATTTCATTCTGTATGAAATACTAATTGCTTGATTATTTTTTGAGTTGTATAGAAATTTGTGCTTCATTCGTATAAAAGCCATCCCCCTCCAGAGTACGGAGGGGTCTCAAACTACCACGTAAATTTTTTTCGTACTTAAAACCTCAACATGTCAAATTTGGTTTCATTTGCTTCATTAGCTCTCAAGCCACGCAGCAACTTGTGTTTCCTTTGTATGGAGGGGAGGAGGATTAATCCACCACAGTAATATTTTTAGATTCTTAAAACTTCCACATGCTATTTTTGGTTCCATTTACTTCATTTTTACCTGAAAAAATTGTGTTTCATTTGTATGGCACCCCTCCTTTCAAAAGAAAGAGGGATATTCGCTCGCACAAACCTGTACGTGTCAAATTTTGTTCAGTTCCCTTGATTGAATCTCGAGGTATAGAGAAACTTGTATTTCATTTATATGGGACCCCCTTTCCAAAGGCGAGGAGGGGTGACAAACCACCAGAGAAATATTTTTTTGCTTCCAAAAACCGCTACATGCAAAGTTGAAACCATCCATTTGCTCAATTATTTTTTGAGTTATGCAGAAATTTGTGTTTAATTTGTATAGAATTCTTCAGAGCAGTTGCACAAAAAATGTCCCAGGTTGAACATTTTTTTCAAATTGTCATTTTTGATTTGCATAGACTTAGACGTTTCTATAGGCGAAAGATGCCATTTTGTACAATTGGTTTAATTTTTCGGAACACGACTCATTTTTGAGAAGCTGCTGAAAATTGCTGTTTTGGGAAGGTATTGATGACTTCAAATATTTTTAGGGCCAAAACGGATTTTTCGACCGATGTGACGTCTTCGACAAAGTTGCAGATGATAGTGTTGAAAAGGTCAAGGTGCTCAGCCCTAAATTGAAAGATAATGTTATTTATAGCATCTTGTAGAACATTTCGACTTTCTAAAAAATTGTTTTCAGGTTGCCCAAACGTGATTTATGAAAAAATGACTTTTTTAAGCTACAAACCCACTTTTTTGCAATTTTTTCAATTATGTTCGATTCGTACAGTTTTTAATTTTTGTGGGGTTGTTCTTGAATATTTTGCTTGGTTTAGTTCAGCATTGTATTCAGTTTTTTGACTCCCAGATCCCATTAAACATCACAAAAAAAAAATTTTCTAATAATTTTTAGATAAAACCCTTCAAAACAAAAATAAAAAAATCACAAGAGGGTTGTGTGCAAAGCCACGACCGCAAGGTTGAAATAGAATACTTTTGTACAGCTCTACGGCTGTACATTAACCTACGGCCGGGCGAATCGGTTCGCGCCGCTTTTCGCGTTTAGCCTGGCAGAGACCTAATGCGCACGGCCAACACAATATAAAGGTGTTTTAACATTGAAAATTAGACACGGCTTTACTGGAGGAAGTGTTGGAAGTGAAGGAAGTGTTGGCAAATGCATCTACCGCTAATACCGCCGCTATCGTACGAAAGCGCGTCGTTTCATGTGGGGAATAATATCAACAACGAAAAATGACGCGCGTCTAAGCACACCCGAACTGTTTCGCCCTGCCGCTTCCATTTACTTCTTTATAACATCGGCCTTAGGGAAGTACCGGCTTCACCTAGGGACGTTGCGATACCATCGATACTAACACAGAATCGATCCTTCGATCTCCGATACTTGAATATTTGGTATCGATGTTTTACCAGCGATACTTCATCAATATCGATACACACAGCTCAGTATCGGAAAAAATCAAAACAATCTAAAAAAGGAGGAACGAAACAGAAAATTCACTGTTTCTTGTGTCATTTTGTTGCATTACATGCATGCATGCCATCTCATCAGCGATGCTAATTCAACAGAAATTTCTGTAGATTAACCTACGGTGATCCGAAGGTCAAATCTACTGAGCCATGCAAGCCGTTTTTTTTTCACAAACCAGAGCTTATAAAGGAAAAGCGTAATCGGCCTTCGGTATCTGCAGAAGCTGGTTTTTTCTAGGTTCAGTAAATGAAAATGAACGGTTTAATTAAACCAAACGTTTTCATCTTGAGGAATAAAAAATGAAACAGAATTATGATTTTTATAAATAATAAAAAAGAACTATGATTTTCATTTTTAATGAACTGGTATCGCACAACGATACATGTGAGTATCGATACCTTAGCCTCAATACTATCACAATATCAGTACCTACTCTTGATACAAGTATCGATTCTAAGTATCGATGTTTAATGGTATCGCAACGTTCCTAACTGCACCTACCGCTGAGGCTGTTACCATACTGCTACTGGTACCCAAAGCTATTAACTCTTTAAATTAAGTGTTTTACTTGTCCTCAAAAGAACAATTGTTTAGTGCCATATCGGATATAATGCAATCGTGTAATATTACCGACAGTAATATTTTTCTGAACAAAATGATCCAACTTTTCCATTAGAGGAAGTGCCGGCTGATGTACGGCAAAAATCTCGCCCGATTGCCCGCGTTGGCGTTCAGCCTGGCAGAGGCCTGAGACGTGGTGACCAACCACAGGGCAAGTGATTTGTTTAATTTGAAGGCAGCCACAGGCGCAACCCGCTTCTCTGTTACTGCTGAGGGCTGATATTGATTGATTGAATCGACTTCATATTAGCTCTGCATAGTCGAACTAACTGTCTTTGTAAATGCGTTCTAACAGGGCAGTTTGTTATTCAACGTCGGTTATGCTGATCGCAGCCTTTGAGCTGCCCTTACAGTGGGGGGTTTACTAAATAAAGTAAAAATTAGACAACTACAACAAAATTTGATTGCATCCCGCACAGAATGTCCGCTTGTGTTGATGCCAGAAAATTACCAACCTTCAATTACTTGTTTATTTGCCTTGAAAAAGGCATTTTGCGGTTCAAAATCGGTTGTTGATCGCAACCTTTGAGCTGCCCTAACAGAGAGGGAATTAAGATACACGGACAACATGCACTGTGGAAGCTATTTCACATTCAGTGAATTACACGGGCGCGACAGATTTAAATTGCTAGGATCCAACACAGAATGCTTGCTTGCGTTGTCAAAAATTATTAACTTTCAAAGACTTGTTTATTTGCCTTGAAAAAGGCATTTTGATGTTTAAAATTGGATTTCTTGATGGCATACTTCATGCTGCCTCAACACGGGGGGAATAATGGCAGTCTGGCAATACACGCTGAGAAAAACCGCGCTGCTCCTGAGACGTGGTGACCAACCACAGGGCTAGTGCTGCTGCTAAGAAAGGACGACTGCAGTTGTCGCTGTCTAGAACTATTATGAGCGGCTTCGGCTGAAACAGGCTCTTATATAGACCAAATAGCATGTTTTCAATTGCAAGGTATATGATTCTGTCGACCGTGCTTGGGAAGCAATCATAAAACGACCAATCAGAGGTCGAATTTTTCGTTTTGACAAGGCTTGACTATTTTCAATAGTACAATAGTGTGAATAATAAAATTAAATGATTAATTATCTTTTTTTGGGAGAATCTTAGAAGATTTTCCAATCTATTGCTGCAGGAACGAAAGAAATCCATCGAATACTAACCAATTTATTAGCATTTGAAATTGGACATACTTTTCACTTTTTTCGGTTTTAGATTTTCATTTCACATCCCTATGTAGCCGAACTTCCAGAAAGAAGTATTCTACTTCAAAAATTTTCAGCAAGAACTGAAATTTTCATTGCAAAGCGGGATTTACTACGAAAATTTACATGAAAAAAGATACTAGAAATCTAATCGGGGAGATGGGATATTGGCATTTTTATATGTGATGGAAAACTATACATTTTAACATATTTATTCAATAACTGTTTTATATTGGGAGATAAAAAACAACAATGTTCAGAAAACAAATGCGTTTTTGGATGGCTGATAACTTAGTAGAATGTTTCAAAATTTGGAAAAATCTGCGAAAAAAGTTAGAACGAAAATTATGATTTTGCATGCTTTCTAATAGAAAACTCAATGTTGCTCGTAATATGTAAGAGATAGAAACATGATGTCTTCGGTAAAGTTTCTTGTTTTTAGATAACCTAAAACTTTGTCGAAGACACCTTGCATCTATCTTATTCTGATTAAAAAGTAATTTTTTATCTCTATCATTGGTGGATTGATCACCCTTCTTTCTACATTAAAAATTGCAATTTTGAATATCCTGAAACTTCTTCGAACATACCTCATGGCTATAATCAACATTTGAATCACTATTTAGGAAATTATACGCACAAACGGCAAAATAAAAACTGTGCAATGGAGATATTGAGCTTTAGTGGCATTTTTGACAAAATGCATAGTTTTCCATCACATGTAAAAACGTCGATATCTCAGCCCCCCGATAAGATATCAAGGATCGTTTCATGTAAATTTTCGTCTTGAATTTCGCTTTGCAGTAAAAATTTTAGTTCTTGATCAAAAAAATTCTTTGTATGTGTTTTGAAGAGTTTTATCTGAAAATTATAAGGAAAATTCACTTTTTTGTGATGTTCAGTGGGCTCTGTGAGTCAAATATACGAATGCGATGCTGAACGAGACCATGCAAATTATTCAAAAACAGCCCCACAAAAATAAAAAAATATATGGAAAAATTTAGGAATCGAACAGATTTGAAAAAAGTGGAAAAGAGTGGTTTTGTAGCTTGAAAAAGTCATTTTTTCATAAATCGCGTTTAGGCAACCTGAAAACGACCTTTCAGAAAGTCGAAATGTTCTACAAAAATGCTATCAATAACATTATCTTTCAATTTCGGGCTGAGCACTTTGTCTTTTTCAACATCGGTTTTTCTTTTGCGACAGCCTATTGTTAAGCCTTTTTCTTTGTTGTCATTATCCCTACATAAGAGGCCTCACAATTGCCACACGGAATACAATAAATCACGTTGTGTTGGTTTTCTGCTGCTAATTTGTCTTCAATATTTATGAACATAGCTCCTACCGTGCGTTCGTTCCGTGGTGTTTTGCAAATCTGTTCGAATCAGCTTTATCAGTCTACCGCAAAGATTCTGAACATAAATCAATCTTTGACCGTTGATGCTCAAAACATAAAGCTATTAGACAAAAAACGATATCCTTTCTGTAAGTGACTGTTTTCTGATTATAGAATTCTTGTAACAACTTATTTATTTGTAGAATCCTTCAAAAACATTTATATTAAATCGAAACGTCGGAAATAGAAAATAAATTTTCGTTTTGATAAGCAGATGACTGGAAAGCCGATATACTCAATTTCATTAAAGCAATTATCAGTCGTAAGTTGTTGAATCTGTTTGAAAATTAAAAATATTTCTTCAGCCAAAACGGTTCGAATGATTGGTATAATGTCTTTGGCAAAGTTGTAGATGACAATTTTGACCTTAAAAAAAAAATTTTTTTTTTTTTTAAAAAATCATAACTTTTTTTTTGATTTTTTTATGATCGGACCGGTAACATTGTTTAGGTAATCTTTTTTAGTTTTATAAAAATAAATTGGTTTTTTGAAAAATGAGCTTCTTAAGAAAATAATTTTTAATTTTTCTTGTAACTTTTTTTCAAAAAATAAATAATTTTTTTTATAGTGTATATTGTTTTCAGAGAGACAAAATCATTATCAACAACTTTGCAGAAGACGTCACACCGATCGAACAAACCGTTTTGGCCCTAAAAATATTTATAATCATTAATACCTTCCCAACTTAGCTTACAATAGCTTCTTAAAAATGAGTCGTGTTCCAAACAATTAAACCAATTACACAAAATGGCATTGTTTGCCTATAGAAACGTCTTTACAAAGTTTCAGTTAAATCAAAAATGGTCGATTAAATTGGTTGCTCGTTTTTTTGTAAAATTGCTCTTCAGAGGATAAAGGGGACTCAAACTAGCCCAATAAGAAACCCTTATATACAAATTGTCACTGTACTGTTTTTTTTTAGTTTTTTTTTTCAATATCTTTGATTTTATGAATTTGTTAGGGAACTCCATTATTTACGCAGTGAAAAAACAACTATTTTCTACACACAATTGTTTTGTATAAATCCTCAAAATGTTTCGCATGGGTTGCAACGCTTTTTCAGATAGCCTCTCTCCTCTATCCTAATCTGTTACGTGTTTTTTATAGACATCATATACGACATTCAGCTTAAGATTAGTAATATTTGAAATAAAAAAACAATTGTTTTACTATATATGTTCATTAAGCAGACAGTATGTGCAGTAGGGAAAGCGAAAAATAAGCGAACTGGAAATATGATACAGATTTGGAAAAACATACCGCATCCCGACGGGCTGTATATAAATTCCAGTCTTAATTTATACACAAGAAGGTCTTGTTTAACGCGGATTTTCGAAATAACGCGTTTTTACGTTGCTTTTTGAATAACTACAGTTTAAAAAAAATCTTTTCGTGGATTTTGCAATTTACGCGAGTGGGAAACCGAAAAACGTGTTTATTGAGTAAATGACCGAAATGACCGTGAAGGGAATAATTTTCATTACTGGTCGTGAAGCGTCTTTTCTAAATCCTCTCTTGATGGTTCACTTTACGCAGATTTTTCAGATAAAGTGGTTTTTTCCACGAGGATTCTCAGATTAGCGCGGTTTTTCGAATTGACACGTTTTTTCCGGAAATACCTATCCCCGTATATTTAATTGAGTTTATATATCTTCAGTTGAATTCAATTCTGGCACAACTCAAAACTCATGCTTTCAAAAAATGTGTTTGAAAATTAGCGCCAATTTTTTTTTTTTTTCAATTTCCGTGAAAATTTCAACTCTTAGGACTTCCCATTTCTATTGAACTTTTTTGGGTTCATTACAGTGAGAGCCATAATTATTGCAACAAAAATGCCCCTTTGAATGTAATGCCGGATGATCAGGCAGTAACTAACGAAGAACTCAAACAACCAGAACGGAATCAATCAAAAACAGCACCAGATTTAGAATCACCGCATGGAATTCTCAACGCTGTGTGAAAAACCGGAAGTTATCAACGATATTGAGGCGAATGTTGATTGGGCTGATGCCCCAGATATATCGATCGACGAAATCATCTTCTTACGTTGGATTAGGGAGTTTGCTCTCAATAAATCGATCTAATACTCAAACTTCGAACACTTTAGAATCAAAATCGAATTGTTATACAATTAATCATATACAATTTCGTTCCTTGGAATGTCCTCCATCCAGTGATGTATAACTATTTACTGTACAGCCACTTCCAGGGAATCAGCACGCGTATCTATCTCTTAGCGATAACGTTGAAGTTTTCAGAATTTTAATCTAAGCCAAGTTCTGAATTTTCGTTATTTTGATATACAAACCATTGTAAAATCGATATAAATAGCACTTCATTGCAAAAAAAAAGCAACGAAAATGCTAAACCTTCAATATCGATGAGACAATTCCCTTTTGGTTAATTTTTTAGTGCGAGAAGTTAAATCATAGCTTACGTGTTCGAAATTTGATGCATTGTGGTACGTTTTTTTTAGAAATTTCTGATTGTAATTATGTATTGTGATTGTTGCAGAATTGCGATTGTAAGCATATTACAAGCCATAAAATTACGATTATTTATTCAAATAACTTCTGCATTCTAACCAATACGCATCAAGCAGTGAGATAGAAAATTTTCGCGCATTGTGCTCCAATAGACAACTGCGCTTTTGACCGAACCAAGTATTGGCAATATTAAAATTGCATCATATGTTTTCAAAGATTAGAAAAGATTTTACAAAGAAAATATCCTAAATAATATCATTAAAACATTACAATAGTTCCAATCAAGCCTTAACCCTCTAGTGCCCAAATTAATTTCTAAACGGACTTCGATAAAATCACTATAAACCATTTTAAACACTTTTTAAGTAATTATTGAAGCTTTTCGGAACTTCGACTGAAGCCCGCCAAATGGCGGCATTGGGCACTAGAGGGTTAAACAACTAAAAGACCGAATAGCAGAAACAGATCAAAAACCATGCACCACGCAACTCCATTGCATTTTCTCTTTCTCGTCATTCAATGGAGACGCATGGTGATCATGGTGGACATAGCTGGAAAGAGTTCGATCTTCAAAATTTAAAAAAAAATTAAAAATTTCCAGTAAATTGTGTCAAAAAATAACTGTAACATTTTAAGATACGCTGTTTCCAACCGGTAAAGAAAAAACAAACGACGCCACTGGATTCCACCCTTCAACCACCGTCCAAAACTATGCTAATCTGGCACTTTTCAGTGTCGGAAAATTATTACCCTCACCCGTGCACAGTCAGTTAGTCAATCAAACGCAATTCACTGCAACTGTATCCGAAACCAGCAGTACTGCAATGCACCGCCGCCCGCTCCCCACCATCTCTCATCATCGGAATGTGAATCGAGTCAAGTGCACTTCAGCTTAGCAAGTGTATCTATTTACTTCATTTATTCAAACATAATTAAGCAGATCCACCGTTTGCCACATGGCACCCGCACCTAACTCCAGCTCCAGCTTACACCCACAACGGAATTCATAATGGTGATATTTATCACCGTTCGCTAATTCCTGGCTTGTGACACCAGCTCTCGTACCTTCGTGGAATGGCGTAGAGGGGAACATTTGCAGGCGTATTTGTGTCTAGCCGGTACGTACCAGCAGTGCAAGGTTTAGAACTGCAATTAGTCCCACATGAACGTTTCGCAATCAGCGCCCTTGCTGGGCCCTACAAACATGTGGTATTTCATCCAAAATTTCGTCAAGTTTACCGTCGAAACCAAGGAGACGGCATTCCACCGGAGCGATTGATGTCTTTAATCAATTTAAGACTTGCTCTACCAGACAGGCGATAATCGTTTTCCTTCACACACACACATGCACCGTTCCCGAGTGTACAGTCAATCAGGGAAACTCGTCCTCTTCTCGAGACAGTAGACACGAGAAATTGAATTTGAATATATCATTAAACGGCTTCGAACAAGTTCGTTTAAGGTTGCATCCTGGCGGGCAGAATACAAACAAGCGCAAGTATCTACACGTCACCCGCAGACTCCGCGGGAAGACCAGCGGAGGTAAACGGAGCATAAGCGTTCCCTGATTGTCCTTTTGTAATCAAATTCCCTCTAATTATGATTCTCTGCCAGCGTGATCCGACGACGCTAGGCCGAAAGGAGACACCTTTTGTACCTATAGACATGTGATGGGCGTCAGTTAGTACATGTATGTGGAACTGTGTTTACTGGTCTACGGTGATTATAGCATCATCCCTCCGCGCTGCTGTTCCATCACTGGGTGATGCTTCGAAACTCAATCCCATCCTGGCTATGCTCAGGGTTTCCAACCCAGGCGTAAAACCGCGACCCTCCATGGAGTAAAGCAAAATGGTCCCCCAACCCATTAAGCACCTCTTATTTTGCCTGCAACATTGACAGCTTCAACGATGCGCATGATGGTCATAAATTGATATATTATTATGCAAAACGATATGCTAATGCTCACTTTGTACATCACTTTCACTGATGAGAAGATACCGGTTGGTAGTGAGACTTCAAGCACTAGGTGTTGGTTATTTGTAAACCCATTTTGTATGACACCATATATTGGCTGAAAAAAATCTCTATTAACTGCAGAAAATGAGATTCTATAGGCTAGATATAACAATAATGTGAAAATTTTGAGTTTCAATATTTCATTCTACCATTCCTTAATTTTTTTTTATTGATTTTAATCATTTATTCGGTTATATGAGTTATAACTTTAAATTGTGGATCGAGAATTTAAGACTTCGGATGCAGGATTTGAGATTTTGGTTAATGATATTGGATTTATGATTTGCGATTCTCGATTCAGAACTTATTGTTCGCTGGTTTTCATGTCAAAAGATCTGAGAATACACGAAAACCAAAAAATGTGATTAAACAAAATCGCTCGTTTTTGGCACATGTGTGTTTAAATTGAACCGTGCCAAAAGTAAAACGAACTCGAATCAAACAGAGCCTCAGAAGGTTATATAAAACAATTGTCGTCCTACGTCAACTATGCGGTCGTGTCTTGGATACCACCCTCCTACTTTTTTTTTACTTTTCACAGCCGGGTATTGTTACTACTCGTTCAATACTACAGTGAGTCATGTGTGAAAAAAATACTCGCAAAGCATTGGTACAAAAACATTGTCATCTGCTTGATGCAAGAATATATTATTATCAATGGTTTCTATTATTTTTTCAGCTTAAAGAAAATAGTGAAAAAATGTTTCCACACACATTTTCGCGAAATGGTCCCTTGCCTACAGGATGGGAGGGAAGGCGTGGAAATGAAGATAAAAGATTCAGAATTGAGGATATAGGTTTTGGGATTTAGGGTTCAAGAATTGGATTTCAGGATTAAGAATTCAACCATAGATTAAGAATTCGGGATTTTCTATTTTGATTTTTAGGTTATGAACTTAGGGTTAACTTTTGTGGTATTTGGATATTGAATTTCAGAATTTTTATTTTGAGTTTTGAACTTTGAACTTGAACAGATGTTGAGCTTTGGATTTTGAACTCTGGACTGTGACTTCTGAACATCAAGTATTTTTAATCACGGACTATTAAGTTTTGGATTGTTAACCTTAGATTTCGGGATACGCCACTTCCGGCATTCATAATATCTTTGTACTATAAGACAACAATCAGAGCATCGAAAGAATGCCAGGTTTCGGACGTCATTTTCGATGCAAAAACTGATTTCTTTCCGTAGGGATAGGATTATTTGACCATTTTTGATTTGGCTAAAACTTTTCATAGACGTTTCTATGGGCAAAAGATGCCATTTCGTGCGATTGGTTTAATGTTTCGGAACACGACTCATTTTTGGAAAACTATATATTCAGAAATGATATATATTTTTTTATGACGAACTTGAAGTCCTCAAGTATTTATTTGTCAACATCAACAGACAACAGATGTCCCAATGATGGTTAAGTGTCTTAAACTAAAAACAGTTATGTTAGCTACAATACAATAAGTACAATACGATGCAACAACAAAAACTTCCTTATTCGTCAAGTTGTAGTAAAAAATACAAAAAATCTACGGCGGATTGTATCACGTGATAAATTAAAATCAAAAACAGAAGATACCTTGTTGAAAACTCGCTGTACACCGAGTAAAGCGCTGTTTTGTCCATAGTTGGTGCGTTGAAAGGATATCCTCAGCATGGAGTTGTTCCGCAGTGCCCTGGGTTGCACGTTCAGATTCACCCAAAATAGCAGGACAATCGGTTCTACCCTGCAACGTATCGGCAGCGAACATAGCTCTTGCGATGTTTCTTCGTGTCTGGAGAATCTTCAAATGGATCAGTCGACATCGACTCTCATAACTCGGCAGACGGAGCCGGTTTCGCCAAGGTAAACGACGAAGAGCAAAGCGTAAGAAGCGGCGTTGAACCGATTCAATTCTTACCACTCCGCTTTGGTTATGTGGGTGCCAGACAACGGAACAGTATTCTAACGTGGAGTGTACTAATGAACAGTATAATGCTTTGAGGCAATACACGCTGGTGAAATGCTTTGTGATGCGGAAAATAAATCCTAGAGTTTTGGATGCCTTATCCACAATGCATGGAACATGCCGTTTAAACGATAGTTGGCTATCCAATATAACGTCTAGATCCTTCACATGGTCGAATTTGCAACTCAAAAAATTCTTTTTTTACGCGATCCCCTACAAATTTGGGACGTATCCTTCGTGTGAAAAAAGACCTAACTGTGCTAGCCAACGATAGTGTACTTGCAATCATTTGGTCTACCTTTCTGATGTCTGTATGAGGGATATAAACCAGACGCAGATTCATCACAAATAATCTTTTAAGTACAAGGAAGGGCAAAGAATTTGCTAAGAAAAATAAGCATTGATGATTACAAATATTTATACATCCAAATTGGTTGGTTTGATCGGTGTGACATCTTCGGCAAAGTTGTGGATAATTATTATTATTATTATTACAATTTATTTAAAAAAAAAATACACTCTCTCAAAAAAAATTTTTTTTGGAAAAAAATAAAAGAAAAAGAAAAATTTACTATCTAAATAAGCTTATCGGAATATATATAGTTTGCTTGTCTTTCAGTCACGCGCACGACAAACGAAAGTTACTCAAATTGTCTCTTTCCCAAACAAACTCTGAACCTGAGGTACACTAAAGTTTGTTATTTTTTTAAGTGTAGCAACGCAAACACTCCTCTTCTGACTACAAGTTACCTTTGCTTTTAGTCCTCCACTCACCTCCTCTCGCATGGTATGCAGAAAGTCGCAAGGAAATCAAAGCTAACTGCGTCTTAACTGATATTCGGCACATGTGTTAAACTAGCACATGGCTATAGATTCTGATGCAGGTGCATCGGCAAAAACCGCCAAAAACGTAATAAAGGGCGGTAGGCAATTTTGAGATGTGGGAAAGACATAGTATCAAAGATATCAAGCATGTAAATGAAATCTAAAGTTAGCCAAACCATTGTCAGTTGATCATGAACGTTACTTTATAGTTACATGTCCAATAATTTCTGTAATAACATTGCATTGCCATCAAAATTAGGTTGTCAAGTGATGGAATATGACAGTACCTGTTGAAATTCATTGAGGATAGACTATGAAAAAATCAAGAACATGATGGGGATTATAAAACTTTCTGCTCGAGAAAATAAGCAGTTTGGATTTATTTAAGTGTGTAGCAATTTTTATATGCATTAAAATTGTAATTTTTCAATGGTACAGTTCGATAGCAGAAAGTTGTTTGTTTATTAAAAAATCAATTACGACCGAAGACGTTAATAACGAACATTTAAAAAAAATCGAAGAAAACCGGCTGTAACTCGGTAAAGCCATTTTGTGCAAAACACCATATCGGGTTTCAAGTTTAGCTTATAACGTGTGACAAGCCGCACTTGAAATCTATCCAACTTTCTCCCTATTACTCAAAGTTCTAACAAAATTTTCAAAAATGTTCTTAAGCAGTTGTAATTCAAGATAGAGCAATATGATTTTTTTCGATATTCTTAAAAATAGAAAAGACATTTAACCTACACAAAATTAATTCTTTAAGTATACTACAATGTTCAAGATGTACGGAGAATGGGATAATTATTTTGCTGATACGTGAAAATTTTAGCTGTTTCGAAAAATTTTTGAATAGCATAGCATAGCATAGCATAGCATAGCATATTTGATCGCCCGTGTGTTGCCCGCGATTGACCAGATTCAGCTGAAATTGCACAAAGAACCGTCAAAATGGTGCCTAGGAGTAGCAAGCCATTCTCAGTGTACAATTCCTGGTGATCTTTCTTTTCACTGGTCAATAACGAAGCTGGCCACGCCCAATGCAGATCAATAGAGGAAGGGATATCGGGAGTGTTAGTTTAATACTTGTTGCTACTAGAGACCGAGGAATCCTCTGCATCATCCACAAGTATCAAAGGAAGGAGTGTTAGTGGAAAGGAATTGATCTGGATCCATCGAGGTTGATGGTACGAATATTTCTACACAAATTCGCGCACGCTATGATTACTTCTCGGTCTCTGGGCAACCGGCCACCAGGAGACGATATAGTTATCTTCGCCACGATATAGTTATCTTCGGCAACCTACCAATCGTTAACAGTCTGTACCACACCAAACTTCGCGTTTAATGCCGTGAACCTAATTCAAATTTACCTAGAAACGAATGGATTTCGTGAAACGCAACAACCGCACGCCGAACGCAAACTACACAAACTACTGGTACCAACCCAAATAACCGATAGAGCGCTGTATTAAGATAGTCACACTGAGCGCAGTCAAAATACCGCGCGCGAAACTGAACTGCCTTCTCCGAATCCAAACAAGAGAGCGTGCCGACCACTGGTATGACGAAAAAGCCAAAACACCCGATTTATTTAAAAAAAAGGAAAAAAATGAACCGGCAAAACAGGAATAGATTTGGCATCCATGCAGGGTTTGTCTTTGTCGTGATTGAATAATTACAATACTTATCGAACGAACGAAACCTACTCTGAATCGTAACGTGCTAGAAAAGAACCAACGGGCGTACAGTCTCCGATAATTTGGTACATCTCGGAAATCACCGATAATCCTTAGATTAGCAGAGCTCACCAAGGCCGAAGACACTTTTACACCGAATCATTATGAACAATCTGTTTCAAAAAAAAAATATAAATAAAAAAAAAATGAGTATAAGATAAACTCATTCCCGACGGGTGACATTCAAACTTTGATTCAAGTTCAACAACTATACTTGAAAATTTTCACAATGAACTTATTCAGTACGGTTAGAGAACAGATTGATCTTTAATATGCAATACAGTTTGTGTTATTTGTGTGTATAGTTGAGGAGTAATAAGAGTTTGAGGTTCATTTTTTGAAGTAAAAACTGATTTCTTTCCGCTGGGATCGGGTTAAGCTATTGGTCATTATTTTTAAAAGTTATGTAAAATCTGATCAACTGTTCTGATTTAAGATATTTTGCGCTGCAGTAAGCCAACTTATTTTATTGTTTATCAAATAACATTTGTTTGTTTATGTGGAAGAAGACAAAGGTGGTGGTAATAGGATGAGGATTGTTATGTTGTTACGCAACACAAGAAGAGGTTTCTGTGATGGAACGCAGATGACAGATGTTTCATGCGCGTCATTTATCATGTGTGTAGTTTTATCGGAGTATTAGAGAGGGATTTGAACTACCCATCAATGATTAAAAGAGGACAGTATTTCGTTATTCCAAGCTTTGCTATTGTTAATAACAAATTGCAGAAACAAACTTTTGCATGGTGTGAATATTTTTTTTGAGCAATCCAGTATTTTTTCATGAGCAATGGTTTTTGTAAATTGTTTTTTTAATCACATTCATTTTTAGTTATTTTGTAAGTTTAGTTTGAATATAACATATGTAACATCAAACAATTGAGAAAATCAACTATTATTCTAGTTATGAAATTAAAAAAAAAAAAATCGTTAAAAAACAATTTTTTCGAAAATAATCAAATAATGGAGAGTTATTAGATATTGGAGAAAACAGCTGTGCAGTGGATCCGTATAAAAAGCGAGATGGAGATTCGTTATCGAGTAAGCAATGTTACATCAAGCAATCATAGTTACATCTGGAACTTCAACTGGATTTTCCAAAAAAATAATTTATTATTTTAGATTAAATACCCACTTTTAATAATTCATTTGAAAGTGGCTAGCCACTACGGGCCAACTAGTTTTTTAAGAATCATATAAGAAATACAAAAGGATACCTCCACATTGAGACATTGAGCCCGATCATGGATGAATCATGAGAAAATAGTTATGATTTTTTGAAAAAAAAAAGTTTTTTTTTCGTTGGGCATATTTTTTTTATCTTTTTTGCCTTTCTCCTAGAAAAGTATAGCAATCACTTGCAAAACCGAAAGTAAAAAAGTGCTCCAAAGGGCCGAATGGCATATATCACTCGACTCAGCTCGACGAGCTGAGCATTTTCTGTATGTGTGTGTGTGTGTGTGTGTGTGTGTGTGTGTGTGTGTGTGTGTGTATGTGCAGATTTTTTTTTTTTTCTTCACATAACATTTATTTGACACGGCACAAATACAATTTAATGTTTAACGGCGCCAATTATATCTGTTGACTTAAAAACTAAAGCAAATTTTTTATCCTCGCTGCCGACTACGAGCTGAAATTAAGTCTAACTTAAAACTAGCATGGGATTTCCAATCAGTGTTTTGTTGTTCAATGGTCGTCTGATAATCGTCGAATGGCATGTATGGATTCGTTCTGCTGAGCCACGATGTCGTGAGTTGGGACAGAGGCTCGTAGTCCTTGGGTCCTGGTTCTGTTGTGCGGGGTCTGGTTGCTGGTTTTGTGCTTAAGGTTCAAACGTGTTCTTGTCGTTTTGTTGGGTGTAGACGGAGGGGAACGGGACTAGACTGGGGCGTGGATGGATTTCAGGGAAAACGTATATAAGGGACATGTAGGATAGGTCACGGCTCGCCAAGACATCACGAACAGGAACAGCCGGCTGTCTACCCTCAGCCTGCAGGGAAGCTATTAATTTAGACCTGGCGTCACGGTGTACAGGGCATGACCAAACCACATGCTCTATGTCGTGATAACCTTCACCACAGGCACAGATACCACTTTCCCCGAGCCCAACACGACGGAGGAGCGCGTCAAATCTATAGTGATTGGACATAAGCCGGGACATCACGCAAATGAAATCCCGACCTACATCCAACCCCTTGAACCACGGGTTCGTCGATACTTTGGGGATTATGGAATGTAACCACCTTCCCAATTCCCCTCTGGTCCAAGCATTTTGCCAACTGATGATCGTATTCTGACGTACAAGTGCGAAAAATTCATTAAAGGCAATTGGTCTTTCATAAATATCACCGTTTGTTGCGCCCACCTTAGCCAAAGAGTCCGCTTTCTCATTACCCGGTATCGAGCAGTGAGAAGGGACCCACGCTAAGGTAATCTGAGTAGATTTTTCGGATAAAGCACTCAGATGTTCCCGTATTTTCCCCAGGAAATACGGAGAGTGCTTAACATCTTTCATCGATCGGAGAGCCTCAATGGAACTGAGACTGTCCGTAAAGATGAAATAATGGTCCGTGGGCATTTTTTCGATAATCCCTAGGGTGTACTGAATTGCAGCTAATTCTGCGACGTAAACAGAAGCAGGATTATCGAGCTTATGGGAGACGGTTAAATTGTTATTGAAGATACCGAAGCCAGTGGACCCATCAAGAAGTGATCCGTCAGTGTAGTACATATTGTCGCAGTTGATGTTTCGATATTTATTGGAAAAAATTTTAGGGATCTGCTGCACGCGTAAATGATCCGGGATTCCACGAGTTTCTTCTATCATGGATGTATCGAAAAACACAGTAGAATCAGAAGTATTTGATAAGTCGACACGATTTGGAATATTCGAAGAAGGGTTAATATTTTGGGACATGTGATTGAAATACAATGTCATAAAACGGGTTTGAGAATTAAGTTCGATTAACCTTTCAAAATTTTCAATCACGGGACGGTTCAAGACCTCACATTTGATTAGAATACGAGAAGACAGGCTCCAGAAGCGGTTTTTCAATGGTAGTACTCCAGCTAAAACCTCCAAACTCATCGTATGGGTCGACTGCATGCAACCTAAGGCGATACGCAAACAACGATATTGTATTCGCTCCAGTTTGATCAAATGTGTGTTTGCTGCGGAGCGGAAGCAGAAACACCCGTATTCAATAACAGACAATATCGTTGTTTGGTAAAGCCTTATAAGGTCTCCTGGATGGGCTCCCCACCATTGTCCGGTTATTGTACGAAGAAAATTCACTCTTTGTTGACATTTTTTCATCAGATACCTCACGTGACAACCCCAGGTGCCTTTAGAGTCGAACCAGACACCAAGATATTTGTGTACCAAAACCTGAGAAATCGTTTTACCCATTAATTGTGTTTGAAGCTGAGCAGGTTCATGCTTCCTAGAAAAAACTACTATCTCAGTCTTCTCCGGAGAGAATTCGATACCTAGCTGTAAAGCCCAAGCAGACAAATTGTCCAAGGTATCTTGCAATGGTCCTTGCAAATTGGCAGCTTTGGCTCCTGTAACAGAGATTACACTGTCGTCTGCAAGTTGTCTTATCGTGCATGAATTTGCCAGACATTCGTCGATGTCATTTACATAAAAGTTGTAAAGAAGGGGGCTTAAACATGAGCCCTGGGGAAGACCCATGTAGCTAATGCGAAAAGTTGCCAAATCGCCATGCGTAAAATGCATGTGCTTTTCGGACAACAAATTGTGCAAAAAATTGTTCAAAATTGGAGAAAATCCTTGTCGGTGAAGTTTACCCGAAAGAATGTCAATAGAAACGGAATCAAAAGCCCCCTTAATGTCCAAGAACGCAGACGCCATTTGTTCTTTACGAGCATACGCCAGCTGAATATCTGTTGAAAGCAACGCAAGACAATCATTCGTCCCTTTGGCACGGCGGAAGCCAAATTGAGTTTCTGATAGTAGACCATTTGATTCGACCCAGTGGTCTAAACGACGGAGTATCATTTTTTCCATCAATTTCCGGATACAGGATAGCATTGCAATCGGCCTATAAGAGTTGTGATTAGAAGCTGGTTTCCCTGGTTTTTGGATGGCGATCACCTTCACTTGCCTCCAATCCTGCGGTACAATGTTTTGCTCCAGGAACTTATTGAACAAGTTCAACAAGCGCCTCTTGGCATTGCCGGGTAGATTCTTCAACAAGTTGAATTTGATTCTATCTAATCCAGGCGCGTTATTGTTACAGGACAGGAGGGCAACTGAAAGTTCTGCCATCGTAAAAGGTGATTCTATCGCGTCGTGGCCCGGAGACGCATCGCGAACAATATTTTGCTCAGGAACAGAGTCCGGACATACTTTCCTGGCAAAATCAAATATCCACCTACTTGAAGACTCCTCGCTTTCGTTGACCGTTACGCGATTCCGCATTCTTCGGGCTGTGTTCCAAAGAGTGCTCATCGATGTCTCCCTCGACGTCTCGTTCACGAACCGACGCCAATATCCACGTTTCTTTGCTTTAGCCAAGCTTTTAAGCTTGGTATCAAGCTCCGAATACCGTAAATAGTCGCCAGGTATACCTCCCGTCTGGTAGGCCTTAAACGCGTCGGATTTTTGCGTGTAGACATCGGAGCACTCTTGGTCCCACCACGGAGTGGGAGGCCGTTCTTTGATCGTAACGCCGGGATATTTCTTCGTTTGGGCTTGCAACGCGGCGTCGAGAATCAAGCCCGCGAGGAGGTTGTATTCTTCAAGTGGTGAATGATGTTGAATCGACTCGACCGCTTTTGAAATCATTTCCTCGTATAACTTCCAATCGACATTTCGTGTGAGGTCATACGGAATGTCAATTGGTCGCATGCGAGTTGACCCGTTAGTAATTGAAATAAGAATAGGCAGATGGTCGCTACCGTGAGGATCGAGGATTACCTTCCATGTGCAATCCAACCGTAGCGACGTCGAACATAAGGATAGATCCAAAGCGCTTGGGCGCGCTGGAGGTTTCGGGATACGTGTCATTTCACCGTTGTTTAAAATAGTCATGTCGAAGTCATCGCAAAGGTTATAGATTAAAGAGGAGCGGTTATCATTGTATGGGGAACCCCAAGCCACGCCATGAGAGTTGAAGTCTCCCAAAATCAAACGTGGCGAGGGAAGAAGTTCTATTAAATCAAAGAGCAGCCGTTGCCCAACCTGTGCTCTGGGAGGAATATATATTGAGGCAATACAAAGCTCTTTACCTTGTATTGTCATTTGACATGCGACAACTTCGATGCCTGGAATCGAGGGGAGGTTAATACGATAGAAAGAATAGCACTTTTTAATCCCTAAAAGTACTCCTCCATATGGGGTGTCTCGATCAAGGCGAATAATATTAAAATCATGGAAGTTGAGATCAATATTTGAAGTAAGCCAAGTTTCACAAAGGGAAAATGCATCGCATTTGTTTTTATTTACCAAAACTTTAAACGAATCAATTTTTGGTAAAATACTTCTACAATTCCACTGTAAGACTGAGATAGAATCCTTCATATACGCAGTTGAATTAGGCATCGAAGGATACAATCGCTGCAAGGAGAGGCCATTGGGCAGTCAACTGCTTCAAAAATGATCTAACTGTTGGGAGGAATGCTGTAAGAAAAATTTTAATTGGATCGGGTACATTGAAAGTTTCAAAAATCCAGTCCACAATGTCAGAAAATTTCACTAATCCAGAGTTTGTTTCATCAACTGGGAGTGTAAAAGGAGCAACTGGGGTTTTAGATGTTCCTGGCAGTGCTGGGAACTCCTTCTGGGACTTTAAATTTGCCAGCCCAGGAGGAGTTTGCTTCGGTTTTTCCGCAGCACTGTTTGGTTTGTTTGTATCTTTCATTTCACTTTGAGAAATCTTAGGACCTTTTCTAAGAAGTTTAGGAGAGGAAATATTTTTCCTCTTTCTAGACTCCCCAGGATTGGCGTAAGATGCTCCCGCTGGTGAATCGTCAGAATCGGTTTCTTCAGAGGGCAACAGATCGAAGGGGTTCGAAGTAACGGGAGAAGTGGTAACGGTCTTCTTCAGCATGTCAGCGTAGGAACGCTTTGAACGCTCTTTGAGAGACCGTTTTATTTTATCCCTGCGCTGCATGTACACCGCACATGTCGAGAGCTCATGCAGATTTTCTCCGCAGTGAATACACTTTTCAGCGTTAACACTGCAAGAATCTTCCGCATGAGACTCCCCACACTTGCCACAACGTGCCTTATTGCAGCAGTAGGCGGCTGTATGGCCTAACTGCTTGCAATTCAGGCAGTTCATGACGCGGGGCACGTAGAGCCTCACAGGGAGACGAACCCGGTGGATCGAGACGTGGCTTGGTAGTGCAGACCCGGCGAACGTAACTCGAAACGAGTCTGACGGAGTGTATACTGTTTTGCCACCGATGATCGATGCTGACCGCAATTGCTTGCAGTCGAGCACCTTTACTTCGGGACACGTTTTGTTCTTAAAGCACCCTTTGGCACTTTGCAGTATACACTCGACGGACAGACTCGAATCGGTTATGACACCGTCGATCTCCACGTCTCGTGCGGGTATGTAAACGCGATACTCGCGTGTGAAGAGCTCAGAGCAAGCTATATCGTTGGCCTCTTTCAGGTTACCGACCACGACACGGAGCTTGTTAGGCCGGACCTTGGAAATTTCGGTCACGCCCTTGTACTCCTTCGTCAGGTCTTTAGAAATCTGCAAGAGGTTCAACTGTTTCGATTTCGGTCCCGCCTTCGGCCGAAAATAGACAGCATAGCTGCCCTGGGCTCCGTCTGGGTAAAGCCTGGGGCGAGGGGGGACTGAAGAATGAACAGGGGAGGGGGTAACAGAAGGGTCAGGGTCAGAGGGGTTCGGGGATGGTGGCGCGGGAGGCGAGGGATCTACATCCATCGCGCTATGTTTAGCGCACTAGCGCTGACAAGAACACGTACCTTTTTATTTCTCCCTTCCAGTAAGGTTGGTTGTCCGATCGTTCGAAGTAGCAGCCGTTACAGCCAGCAGCACCAATACAGCAGCACCAAACAGCCACCAGCAGCGAGCCAGGTGTGAGATCACTCCACACAGCGATACGACTCGCTGACACTGATGGCTTCTTCTTTTTCCTCGTTTGTGTCTCGTCCACTGCTGTAGCACAATCCAGCCAGCAGCCAAATCGGCTTACGCACCAGCTGGCAGTCACGATGCGAAACAGTTGCACAAAGGAACGACCTTGAACCCGGATTTATTTCACTCGACCAGGCAAACAATGCCAACACTTGTTCACACGTCTTTTGTTTTATACTCTATCGGACCGATCACCAAACACGTCCAGTACTGATGCGTGTTCGGCACAGAATGATGTGCAGATTTTTATTCTCACTCACTTTTCTCAGAGATGGCTGGACCGATTTTCATGAAATTAATTGCAAATGAAAGGTCTAATTGCCCCATAAGACCCTATTGACTTGTTTTGCAATCGGATTATTACTTTGCCTGTTATGTTTAAAAATGTGAAATCCAGCTATGCAAAGTAACATATTCCGAAGACTTTTTGGACTCACTCACTTTTCTCAGAGATGGCCGACCCGATTTCCACAAAATTAGTGTCAAATGTATGGTCTAGCTGCCTCAGAAGACCCTATTGAATTTTACTGTAATCGAGCTGTAACTTTATTTGTAATGTGCCGACTTGTGAAAATCACGGAACTTCATTATCTCAGAAACTACACAACCGATTTGATTATTATTATTATCAGATGAGCGAGCTAGTTAAGGATTAACTGATGAAATATGATTGAATACGTGGTTTCAAAGTTTGGCTGCCCTCTTCCCATTTCATTTGATTATAATTGAACTTAAGCAACCGTTATGTATTAAATTGTTAATAAAACAACGAAAGTCTATTATCTCAAAGATTACATGACTTATTTGAACATAACTAGTGTCATACGAACGAGTCATCTCTCAAACTTACAAATAACAAACTTCATAACAATTTGATATGTGGCTCAAAAGTTATGGAAAGAAGAGAAATTCAAAGACTATTCAAAACTTTACCTGCTTTGATCAATATATGTGGCCTCAACATAATTTAAATGTGGTGTCGTACTATTTGAACGTTCCAAGTTCTTTGATTCCTTGCGGTTTGTTTGAAGTCTGCGAATGCACGACAAATCGGCCATAGGATATGATCAAAGTCAAATAACAAATCGTTTGAAATGATTGGTTTTATCGAAATGACAACATCCTCGTTTTTTGGCTCCTGTAAGTGGTATTCTGTCATTATCAGCAGACTTTCTGGCATCAATCTGACACCGGAAATACCCATATTGGGAGGTATTTTTGGTTGTTTTCCAGAAACTAAAAGTGGTCGTCTTCAAATTCAAAATAGTTTCCAGGGTCAATGTTTGGTTTCTATGCATCATCACGTTTACGGAAATATCCATATTGAGTATTATTTGGTCATTTCCGACATTTGCCTATAAGTTGCCATTTAGCAATTCAAAATGGTGCCTGAGGTCAATTGTTAGCTCCTTGCATCATTCTGGTTCCAGAGATACTCATATTGGATAGTCTTTGTTTATTTTAGGCTGTTTTTCACCAACTGGTAGTCGCCATCTTGGATTTCAAAATGGTATTTAGGATACTGGTTAAAGAAAAACTCATATTGGGTGATATTTGGTCACTTTGGACTGTTTTTCAGAAGCCGAAAGTCGTTATTATGGACTTTAAAATTGCTTGTGAAATCAATTTCTGTCATCTGGGCGTAATTCTGGTTCCGAAAACATTCATATTGAAGGTTATTTGGTCATTTCCGGCTGTTTGCCAGACACCGGAAGTCACCATCTTAAAATTCAAGATTGTGTCTGTGATCAATTTTTAGCTTCTGTGCATCTTTCTGGTTCCAGAAATACTAATATTTAATGGGAATCGTCCATTTCAGGCTGTTTTCCAGAAACTGGAAGTTGCCATCTTACAATTCAAAATGTTGTCTGAAGTCGATTTGTAGCTCCAGTGCATCATTACGGTTCCGGAAATACCCATATTGGGTGGTATTTGGTCATTTGCCGCTGCTTTTCCGACACCGGAAGTCACTATTTTGGATTTCATAATGGCATTTGGAGACAATTTCTGGATTTTGAACGGCATACTGGTTAAAGTAAAACTCATTTTGGGTGGTATTTGGTCATTTTCTGCTGTTTTCAGAAACCGGAAGTCGCCATCTTAGAATTTAAAATGCTATCAGTGGTCGATTTTAGCTCCTGTGTATTATTCTAGATCCGGATATTATTATATTGGGTGGAAATCGGCCATTTTCGGCTGTTTTCCATAAACCGGAAGCTGCCATCTTACAATCCAAAATGTTGTCTGAGGTCGATTATGAAACATATTTGTTACCACTAAAAACATTCACCTGCCAATATGGTTCCATTTAGTTGATTAGTTCGCGAGATGTGCAGAAATTTGTGAAAAAAAAAACATGTACTTCCAGGAGAGAAAGGGGCGTCAAACCATTATGGACATATTTGTTACCCCTAAAAACATTCACATACCAAGTTTGGTTGTATTTTCTTGATTGGTTCTTGAGCTGTGCGAAATTTGTGTTTCATTTTCATGGGATCCCTCCCTTATAGAAGAGGGAGTCGGGTTTCAAACCATTATGTACATATTTGTTACCACTAGAAACATTTACCTGCCAAATTTTGTTCCATTTGGTTTTTAGTTCTCGAGATGTGCACAAATTTGTGTTTCATCCAACAATTATGGACATATTAGTTACCCCTCAAAACATCCACATGCCAAATTCGGTTTCATTTGCTTGGTTTGTTCTTGAGTTGTGCAGAAATTTATGTTTCATTTGTATGGGACCCCCCTCCCTTCCAGAAGAGGGAGAGGTCTCAAACTATCATAGGAACCTTTATCGGCACCAAAAACCCCTACATACCAATTTTCACGTCGATCGGTTCGGTAGTTTTCGGGCCTATATGGATCAGACAGACTTGACTGCATTTTTATATGTAAAGATTACAACATCAATATTTTAGAACCTAAAGAGTGAATATACATTTATTGGATTGAAGCGTTCATGTAAATCTATTTTTACAATTAAAAAAATGAATGAGAAAGGTTGGGTCTAAACGCTAGGTGATTAATTTAGGTTTCTATTATCTACAACTTTGCCAAAAACATTTTGCCAGTCAAACAAATCGTTCTGAACGTAAAAATGTTTTTATTCTTCAATAGAGTACTCTATGGGGAGTTAAAAATATTTTTACAGCCAAAACGGTTTGTTCGACTGGCGTAGTATCTTTAGCAAAGTTGTAGATAAAATGTTTTTTTTTAATTATCTTAACTTTTCGCCCTGATTTCTTCATGATTTGACAGTCTCCATTGTTTAAGTAATTATTTATAGTTATTATCTACAACGTTTCCGAAGATGTCACACCGATCAAACAAACCGTCTTGGCTCAGAGAATATTTGTAATCATTAATACCTTCCCGAATTACCACTTTAAAATAGTTTCTCAAAAATGAGTCGTGATTCAAAAAAAAAAATCCAATAGCACGTCCATGCAAAGTTTCAGCCAAATCAAAAATGACAGTTAAAAAAAATATCCAGACTGGGCCATTTTTTGTGGAACTGCTTCGAAGTAAAGTTCATTTCACACATCAAGTTCCCCAAAACAGTGCTACAGTGACTGACAATCAGCGAGTAGAGGATGTCAAAGCCGCTCTTTATTCACTCCGAACAAGCCGTGAACAGGGAAATTTATAGTACGAAGTGCTTTCCTTTGTACTTAAAAGTTACTTCCCTAACACGGACATCAGAAAGATAAATGACTACAAATTTCCTCATTACCGATGGAATTTTTGCCAGTTCGCGTTTTCTTGTTAGCTTCTCCACAGCTGCTTGTATAATTTTTCTTAGCAAATTCGTTGCCCTTCCTTGTACTAAAAAGATTATTTGTGATGAATCTGCGTCTGGTTTATATCCCTTATACAGACATCAGAAAGATAGACACCTTCGTTGGCTAGTACAGTTAGGTCTTTTTTTACACGAAGGATACGTCCCAAATTTGTATGGGATCGCGTAAAATAGACTTTTTTGAGTTGCAAATATAACGAAGAAAACCGTTTTAAAATGTTTGAACTTCGTTTGAATATGATAGTGGTCAATCTAGAGACCAAAATTCAACATTTTGAATTTTCAGTATTTACACTAAAAATTGTGAATTTTTTTTTTTGCAAACCGATAGATGATCATCTTTGGCCTAAAACGGAAAACGTGATTGAAATTAGGTCGATATGTTGTACCATTTTTGAGTAATTAAAAAAAGCAACCTGCGTAAAAAACCGTGTAAAAAAACCCTACTGTAATACCAACCAAATGGCATCTTTTTTAGCTGAAATTTTTCACATCGGCCCACGGTATATAACGTCAGTTCAATTCAATACTGGCACAACTCAAAAATTAAAGTTCAAAGAAAAAGCAGTGTAAAAAGCAGCGTTAAAAATTCCTAATTTTTTCTTCATTTCCGTGAAAACTTGAAATTTTTAGGCCATTTTTATTGAACCTGTTTGGGTTTATTACGTGCACATGATGAGCAAGTTAAGAGTTAAGCTTATTTTTTGTCTTTTTTGAGGCTCTAAATGTACATTAACTTAGAACTGCAGTTTTTTATTTGTGAACTTTGAAACTCTTTGTGGGATGAAATTTCATAATATTCGTCATCGTATGCCATTGAAAATTCAAAACTGCAAAATTTTGAGTCGTGCTAGTATTGAATTCAACTGACGATAACATCTTCGTTCTATGAAAATTTCTTGGGTGCCGCGTCATATTTTTGGCGCATGTTTGTTCATTGCGTCGATTACATGTTTCGTTCAGTTTTCTTTACACTGAAGAGCTGTTTCTCTAACTCAGACTCAAGAGGGATAGACTAATTTATTGCAAGCACAGTTTTAAAACTAAAAATAATAAATCCTTAATTGTTATTGGGGTAAAAACTATTTAAAATGAATGTTTGTAGTAAGTTTTGATTAATTACTGTAATATTCAAATTTGTTATAAAAATTCGTCATGTCAAGCTTTAATATTGAAACTTGTTCTGAATAACGTAACGTGCGTTCCAAATTTGTATAAATGCGTAAAAAAGGCTCTTTTGGGTTAAAAATATCACGAATAAAATCGTGAATATTATTGTAATCATTCTAATGGTCAAAATGTTATATAATAAATTTTCAGTATTTACACAAAAAATGTGATATTTTTCGGAAACGGAAATATGATTATTTTAGGCCTAGGGAAAACAAATTCTAGTACACTAAAGTCGCTTTTTACGCGGGGGATACGAGCCGCGTAAAAAACGCCTAAATTCCGAAATCCGTGTGAAAAAAACGTGTAAATTCTGGAATCCACGTAAAAAAAGCCGAGCAAAAAACCCGCGTAAGAAGCGACCTAAGTGTGTTTAGTTTTTGGAACTCAGATTGCGGATATTTGAGTTTGTATTTTAGAATTTGTACTTCGAAGCTTGGATTCTTATTTTCAGATGCTGGATTTAGAGTTTCTTGTTTTGCATTTTTGAATTTGTCGCTTTAATTTTGGTTGTGTTAAGGGTTTATATCTACCAAATGCTCAAAAAAGCAAGGTTTTTTCCACGATTTTTTTTACAGGACATTTGAGATGTAAGGTATATAAATAATACATCATTGGATTGAGCAACTCTTGCAGAGTAGAAAAAATATTTTTATTGCTATTTTTGTGGCGACAAAATGGCGGCGGTGCAGCGATTTCCGTGAACCGCTTTTTTTAAAAGTTGTTCCGCGGCGAGCAGTAAAAGTCGTGCCCAACTCCACCTATAACCAAAAGAATTTTTTTTTCATTATCCACATAAGTGTCGATAGTGAAGCACACATGGTTATATTTTTAGAAAATTTCTTCGCAAAATGGCAAAGGTTTTAAAAAAAAGTTCTGTTTCGACTAAAAAATCGACTTTGATTGTTTATAACTTTAGTTGTTGTTAATCAATCGCTTAAATCGTGTGTACTTCACTAGATAATCTAATGAAGAAGCAACAGTTAAAATTTCAAGTCAAACGGATGTAAACTTTTTCAGTTCTACTGCTCGCCGATTTTGAAAACATGGTTTCGAGAAAAACGCGTTTAAAGTTTCAAAATGCTATAAATCTTGAGAATCGCAATAACGAAATAATAACCTAATAAATTTTTTACTTTCAATCAGCTATCCCTACACCGTAAAATTGTCGTTCCTGGGTTTTATTTTCCACTTCTTCCTTTTTGTCATCTGATGTATGGCTGCGCCTAGCCTTTTTCGCGATGTCGGACATGCGATGCTTAGCGACTTTGACACAGTTGGCGCCCGATCCCACGCAAAACTCAAACTTGTCACTCATATTTAAGTACTTTTGAATATAACTCACAGTTAAAAAGTATAGAAAAACTCAAACAAAGAATATATCCAACGAGAACGGCTGATCGACTAAACAAAAGGAAGTTGTGAATAAACACGTTCTGTAGAGACGCTATAACAGTCGAAATTTGATGCAGAGACCTCTATACTTCAAATTTGAAACACGATCGTAGGTAACTTCCGCTAGTTTACAAAGCCTCGAAATAAAAAATCACAGGAGGGTTGTGTGCAAAGCCACGACCGCAAGGTTGAAGTAGAATACTTTTAGACAGCTCTACTTACGGCTGTACATTAACCTACGGCCGGGCGAATCGGTTCGCGCCGCTTTTCGCGTTTAGCCTGGCAGAGGCCTAATGCGCACGGCCAACACAATAGAAAGGTGTTTTCACATTGAAATTAGACACGGATTTACTGGAGTAAGTGTTAGCAAATGCATCTAACGCTAATTCCGCCGCTATCGTACGAAAGCGCGTCGTTTCATGTGGGGAATAATATCAACAACGAAAAATGACGCGCATCTAAGCACACCCGAACTGTTTCGCCGTGCCGCTTCCATTTACTTCCTTATAACATCGGCCTCAGGGAAGTACTGGCTGCACCTACCGCTGAGGCTGTTACAAAACTGCTACTGGTACCCAAAGCTATTAACTCTTCAAATTAAGTGTTTTATTTGTCCTCAAAAGAACAATTGTTCAATTCCATATCGGATATAATGCAATCGCATCTCTGTAATTTAACCGACAGTAATATTCTTCTGAACAAAATGATCCAACTTTTCCATTAGAGGAAGTGCCGGCTGATGTACGGCAAAAATCTCACCCGATCGCTCGCGTTGGCGTTCAGCCTGGCAGAGACCTGAGACGTGGTGACCAACCACAGCACAGTGGTCCAATAATGCAAAAAGTGGAACTTAATTCCATATCGCCTTTTAACTCCATCCTAGCTTAATAGTGTCTTCGGAGCAATTGTTTGTATGAATGACCCGCATAATTGCAAATTGTAAAAAAATATTAAAAGTTTACTATACTAAAAATATAAAAATTAACTTTTTTGTGTTAAGACATAGAATAATAGTTTATTCAGCAAAGTTGTAGAAAATTCAAAAATATGAAACTTTGTTGAACATATGAAAAACCTATCTTTTTTCGGTACAAAGTTATGAAGTACATTACATTGAACTTATTTAAAAGTTAGTTTTTTGTGCTTAACTTTAGTTAGTTGCATTTTACACGAAAGTGTAGTTCGGAGGAATTGTTAGGGCACACAAAACAAACATTTTTGCCGAAGACTATATATCTCCAGGAGTTTTCCTTACAAAGTTATATCATATTTTAGCTTATTTTTTCGATAACTTCAAGAATGTATAGGTTAAAAAGGGGCAAGTGGAATCATGATGTCAATAGTTTTTCTTGAAGTTAAGCTGAAGTACTATAAACTTCTTTAGGTTCCATTTGTCCCAATGCACCCATTTTAGAGTACAGCGAACATATGTCACAGTAGGTTTCCATATATCAAAAATACTAACTTTTTTGTGTTAAGAGATAGAGGAATGGTCTTCTCGGCAAAGTTTTAGAACGTGCAAAAATATGAAACTTTGCTGAACAAACGAAATTTCTATCTTTATTGGGAACAGAGTTACAGAGTATTTCATGTAAAAGTTACTTAAAAGTTAGTTTTTTTTACTTAACTTTTGTTAGTTACATTTTACAAGAAAACTTTGTTCTGAAGAAGCATTTGAGGATACAAAACACACGTTTTTGTTGAAGGCTACACATCTCCAGGACTTTTCCTTACAAAGTTATAGCACATTTCAGCATATTTTTTCGATAACTTCAACAACGTATAGAATAAAGATTAGGTGGATTGGGACGGATGGAACTTATAGCAGTTTTGGGCACTTGAGCTGAACTTTGAGAAAAAAAATTGACATCATGATTCCACTTGCCCCTTTTTCCTTTATACGTTCTTAAAATTATCAAAAAAATATGTTGAATTATGCTATATCTTTGTAAGGAAAAGTCCTGGAGATGTGTAGCCTTCAACAAAAACGTGTATTTTGTATGCCAAAATCCTTTTGTAGAACAACGTTTTTTTGTAAAATGTAACTAACAGAAGTTTAGTACAAAAAACTAACTTATAAGTAACTTTTACATGAAATTCTCTGTAACTCTGTTCCCAATGAAGATACAAATTTTGTTTGTTCAGCAAAGTTTCATATTTTTTCACGTTCTAAAACTTTGCCGAGAAAACCATTTCTCTATCTCTTAACACAAAAAAGTTAGTATTTTTGATATATGAAAACCTACTGTGACATATGTTCGCCGTACTCTAAAATGGGTGCATTAGGACAAATGGAACCTAAAGAAGTTTATAGTACTTCAGCTTAACTTCAAGAAAAACTATTGACATCATGATTCCACTTGCCCCTTTTTAACCTATACATTCTTGAAGTTATCAAAAAAATAAGCTAAAATATGATATAACTTTGTAAAGAAAACTCCTGGAGATATATAGTCTTCGGCAAAAATGTTTGTTTTGTGTGCCCTAACAATTCCTCCGAACTACACTTTCGTGTAAAATGCAACTAACTAAAGTTAGGTACAAAAAACTAACTTTTAAATAAGTTCCATGTAATGTACTTTATAACTTTGTACCGAAAAAAGATAGGATTTTTATTTGTTCAACAAAGTTTCATATTTTTGAATTTTCTACAACTTTGCTGAATAAACTATTATTCTATGTCTTAACACAAAAAAGTTAATTTTTATATTTTTAGTATAGTAAACTTTTAATATTTTTTTACAATTTGCAATTATGCGGGTCATTCATACGAACAATTGCTCCGAAGACACTATTAAGCTAGGATGAAGTTAAAAAGCGCTATGGAATTAAGTTCCACTTTTTGCCTTATTGGACCACTGTGCACAGGGCAAGTGATTTGTTTAATTTGAAGGCAGCCACAGGCGCAACCCGCTGCTATCCTCTGTTACTGCTGAGTGCTGATATCTGCTGCTACTGCTGTCAACGTTGTGGACGGTCCATCCAGCTCACCTTCCGACTAATGAATGTAGCTAGTTTTCCCAGAAACACTCTTTTATAGTCAAAGGGTGCTACGAAATAGGCCACGCCTTTTTGTTCAGTTTAACCATTTTCTAATATTCTTTAGACGAATTATTCCACACTTCGCATTTGATTTTTGTATCCAGCTAGTAAACACCGATAGTGCTCTCACACACGCAACGATTTTACCCCTAACCGTATTGCGGTTTGTAACATCAAGCAATTTCGTTTGCTCGCTGTTGCGTGTTGCATCATGTTGCAACTTGGCAGCTGGAAGACGACGAAATTATGTTCATGCTGATTGATTGAATCGACTCCATATTAGCTCTGCATAGTCGAACTAACTACTTTTGTGAATGAGTTCTAACAGGGCAGTTTATTATTCAATGTCGGTTATGCTGATCGCAGCGTTTGCGCTGCCCCTACAGTGAGGGGTTTACTAAATAAAGTGAAAATTAGACAACTAGAACAGAATTTGATTGCATCCCGCACAGAATGTCTGCTTGTGTTGATGCCAGAAAATTATTAACCTTCAATTATTTGTTTATTTGCCTTGAAAAAGGCATTTTGCGGTTCAAAATCGGTTGCTGATCACAACCTTTGAGCTGCCCTAACAGTGGGGGATTAAGATACACGGGCAACATGCACTGTGAAAGCTATTTCACATTCAGTAAATTAGACGGGTGCGACAGATTTAAATTGCTAGGATGCAACACAGAATGCTTGCTTGCGTTGTCAAAAATTATTAACTTTCAATGACTTGTTTATTTGACTTGAAAAAGGCATTTTGATGTTCAAAATTGGATTTCCTGATGGCAATCTTCATGCTGCCCCAACACGGGGGGAATAAGGCAGTCTGGCGACACACGCTGAGAAGAACCGCGTTGCTCCCGAGACGTGGTGACCAACCACAGGGCTAGTGCTGCTGCTAAGGAAGGACGACTGCTGTCGTAGCTGTCTAGAATTATTATGAGCGGCTTCGGCTGAAACAGGCTCTAATATAGGCCAAATAGCATGTTTTCATTTGCAAGGTATATGATTCTGTCGACCGTGCTTGGGAAGCAATCATATAACGACCAATCAGAGGTCGAATTTTTCGTTTTGACAAGGCTTGACTATTTTCAATAGTACAATAGTGTGAATAATAAAACTACAATTATCTTCTTTTGGGAAGAATCTTAGAAGATTTTCCAATCTATTGCTGCAAGAACGAAGGAAATCCATCGAATACTAACCGATTTATTAGCATTTGAAATTGAACATATTTTTCACTTTTTTCGGTTTTAGATTTTTATTTCACATCCCTATGTAGCCGAACTTCCTGAGAGAAGTATTCTACTTCAAAAGAAAAACGAGAATCGCCGAATTAAACGAAAAATGTGATTTTGGAGTAAAAAAGTTGTTCGGTAAAAATTGATTTAAACGAACTTTGAGTTAAGATCTGTACTTGGGCGATGTAGATTTTGATTCTTGGATAGTTTAAGCATGATTTAGGCCAATAAAAATAAATGGCGAAAAAAAATTTTTTTTGGTAGATATAACCCATTAATGACAATTCCAATTCTGTGTTCTGGAATTTAGATTTTTGATTAGGAATTCTCAGTCTAGCAAAGTAAAATTTAGGGGCCACATCCCGTTTCGAAATTTGACCTCACAACCGTTATTATATTGGATAATGGTCCGCCATAGATCCTATCAACCTATTCTTGATTTTTCATCTAAAATTATGTTATGGATTCTGATATTTTGAAATAAACAACTAAAATCCAAAAAACAAAATTCAGAATCCAGAATCTAGGATACAAACTCCAAAACCTTTACCCTTGAAGAATTTTGAATTCTGAGTTCTAGATTCTTGATAACCGTCTGGATTTTGTATTTCGAAGTTTAGATTTAAAGTACTAGATTTTGGGATTTTCTAGACTTTCAATTTTGCGTTTTAGAATGTTGATTTTGGGTATTGAATTGGTATTGAATTATGGATTCAGGAATACTGCTTTTAGATATTTGATATGAACTTCAGTTTCAAGCTAATTGATTTTGGATTTTTGATATTTGACATTAAATTCTGAATACTGGATTTTAGATTTTAGTTTCTAAATTCTGGATTTGAATATTGTAGTTTTGATCTTAGAGTTTCTGAAATCTCTGAATTTTGATATTAGGGGTACTGGGGGTAAGTCCGGCCCCCTAAGGAAAATGATTCTTTAGTAGCACTTGATGGCGAATATTGTTATATTTCTTTCACAGAATCATTGCACAGATTGGTTTCTACAAGATATGAAGGTTTTCAATACTTTCAAACTGTTAATTACCAAGGAATAGTGAAGTTTTGAAACTAAGATAAAAACGACGTTTAGCAATCAGTGCGGGTGAAACCGGCACCCCTTTGGGGGTAACACCGGCATCTAAGTTTGTTCATGAATTAACTCGAATTAACTGAACCAGTTTGAATTCAGAAACCGCCGAATGAGAGATCTTACATTTCTGTATGTTACGGTTGAATTTGGTTGTTGTCGGTTAGCTGGTTCTGGGAAAATTGCCGGAACAAGTTCCGGTGAACATTATGTATAAGCAATAAAAGATTTTTATACTCGGCAAGCCTATCATGTGGCACTTTAAATTATATTATTAACTAGTTTCATTGAAGCCAGGATCACATTGACCACACCGGAGCATATTTCAAATACCACCGGGAAAGCCGTCAGTTTTGTGACTTGATTTTTTTTAATAACAATTATTTATTTACAAAAATAATTACAATTAAAGATAAACACAAAAATCTGACTGAACATCTTAAATACTATTTAACATTTTTAATAATTCAACTTACTAAAAGCTGAAAGCATATTTTCCAAAAGTTTTCCAAAAAAATTTTCGTTGATTCCATCTTTTGTTCCTGAGGATATTTTTAAATACAAAGAGTGACGAGTTTTTGTAATGTTTCATATTGTACACAATTGTTTCTGAGACTATCCATAGTATTGTTTTATACTGTTTGTTCTTTGGTCCAATATACACATCAAGAGTTTTTATCATGTGTTTCGTATTAATTTTGATATGATTTCCAACTATTTCTTCTACCCAGTTCCAAATTATTTTTGATTTTGCACATTCGTAAATTCTATGTAAGTTAGTATCCAACATTCTACAGATTTCGCATTTGTTTTGAGATTGGCCTCGAACTTTATATGCGGTTAGCTTATCCTTGTGTGGGAAAATATCATTTAAAATTTCAAACAGCATTGATCTAGCTTCTGAGCTTAAGAAATTCATGCTAAAATTGTTCCATATAATGAGCCAATCATAATCAGGTAGTTTAGTTTCTATCTTTGCTTGGATGTTACGTTTAGATATTAGCGAGCTATAAATTAATGCAACTGTGTTCAAATAATCTGTATTTTTGTATTCTTTGGCAGCGTTAATTGAATTAACCGTGTCTTGAGACAATTTATCTATGCGGTTCCAGTTAAGTAAAAAATGAACTTTATTACTGACATGATCGTTTCTACCGTATAATAGTTGTTTTATAAAGAGAGCCTTCAGTTTAGATTCGACATCGACCAATCCTAACCCACCTTTGTCGTAAGGCAAAAATAGCTGCGAGAATTTAACTTTAAAGATTTGTGAGCCCCAAAAAAATTGCATTACCATTCTAGTCAACTCATCAACATGATGTCTCTCCGGAGGTAAAAGTTGTCCAATGTACCATATTTTACTCAGCACAAAAGTATTTAAAATCCAAGTTTTTTGGACAAAATTCAAATTTCTAATGCCAGTACCATTGATGGTGGCTTTACACATAGCAATCGAATAGTTAGAATTTTTATTTATCATTTCAGTCCAATTTTCAAGTAAAATCATTCCTAATATATTCAACTGTTTCTCCTCTCGAATGAGTTGAGGGCCCAATATGCAATTATTTAGCCTTAAGAAGGCTGACTTCTTAATATTTTGTTCGAAGCCAAAGGTGTCACTATAGTAGGCTGCAATTTCAATGACCTTATCAAATTCTTCATTGGATCTAATAATTATTGTTATATCGTCTGCGTATGCTACAATTTTAAAAAAGGTATCCTCTAGCAGAATCCCAGTTACAGAGTGGTAGATTTCGCGGATTAGTGGTTCTAGATAAATAACGAATAAAGCCATCGACAAGGGACAGCCTTTTCGTACAGATTTTTCTATTTTGAAACTGCTTGTTAAAAGGCCATTGAAGATCACTTTTGCAAAAGACACTTTGTACAGGTTTTTTATACAACTTATAAGCTGCAGTGGAAAATTATATTTCTGTAGGACTTTCTATAACACACTGTGATTAACATTGTCAGAGGCTTTTCCCATGTCTAAACTTAGAATTGCGGTCTTGAAACAGTTTGAACCGTTTGCCTTAGCTATAACGGTTCTGATTTGATCAAGAGTGCTAATGCAAGATTTGTTAGCAACGCATGCCGTCTGTCCGTTGTCTAGAATGCTACCCATTAAATTTTGAATGCGATTGGCGAGAATTTTTGCAAAAATTTTGTAATCACAGTTTAAAAGACTTATGGGTCGAAAACCAGAGATATTTTTGGAGATACCAGATTTGGGAATTAATGTTATGATTCCTTCGCAAAAGGACGAAGGGGGGCAAACATTATCCTGCAGTAACGCATTGAAAAGTTTGACCATATCGTATTTAATCAAATCGAAATGTTTAGAATAAAATTCGTAGTTAATACCATCCGGTCCTGGAGGTTTCTTTTTGGTACAACTATATATCACTTGTCTCACTTCCTCTTCTGTAATGTTCAAGATTAAGCTTGAGGACTCTTCTTCATTTAGGCTCTTTTTCACATAGTTGAGGGAACTGCACTCTTTTAGATTACTGTCATTTTTGAATTGTTTGGAAAAATGCTCATAAATATACCCTTTCAAATTCTCTGTACCACTCACAATGGTATCTCCGTCGAGTAATTCAGTAATTGTTCGATTTTTAAATATTTTATGCCTAGCTATTATTTGATAGATGTTGAGTTTTTCATCAGTAATTATACTGTTTCCGGACAATTTTCCTCCAAGTTTTTAATCTTCTCACTTTCAATTTTAAAAATGAGAGCTTTTACAAAATTCATTTCCAAAGTCACATCACTATTATTGTCTTGTCTACTAGAAAGCTCGAATAGTGTTCTGTACAGTTCAGATTTTCTTTGTGTAATATTACGGTTAAACTCTATACTTTTAGTTCTATAAAATTGTTTAACTTTCGGTTTAAAATAGTAAACCCACCAGCCAAATTGGTTTGTACTATAAGCATACCTTTGTTGCAAAGCCTCATATTGAAAACAAAATTCATTTTCACAAACATCGTCGTTAAGAAAAGAAGTATTGATCATCCAATATCCATTGCCAAAGCTCTGCCCCAAGTCGGTTTGGTTGACATTGATCTTCATTACAATAGCTCTATGATCGGGAAAAGCAACAGCAATTGTTTCAAAGGATAAAACATTTCTTAAAAAATCGGGTGGTGCATAGAATCTATCAATACGAGAGGCAGATGGCCCGCGCACGAAGGACCACTGAGTTGAATCTCCTTTAACATCTCTTTCTACATCTTTCAGTCCTAAACCTCTAACAAGTGTTTTGACGTAGGACTACGTCTAACCGCACTATATCGAGATACATTCCGCGAAAACTAAAACCAAGATGTAACGCCGGAATGAAAGATTTCAAACCACATGATGGATCACAATAATCAATATGTCGTTGGATTGATAAAATGATGGACAATTTTGTGATTCTTCAATTTTCATTATCACTTCATTGTTAAACAGTGAAAATAGAATGAAAGTTTCAAGGTCAAATTTTCACCAACAATGTACCAATCATATGCGAGCACGCCTAGCACAGACTTCATGAATAGACACCAACTGCATGCTGTGATATCCTGTATAGCAGTGGCAAAAAAATTTTTGACAGGATCTCCCCGTCCCAATAGGTCAACTAATGTTAGTTTCCATGAGCCTAGACTATTTTGATGTCTTGAAGGTGAAGCTTTCTCGGAAAGTTCGTAACCGGCTCCACTATTAGACAGTATGACGTTCTGCTGTTAATAAATATGTTAATGTTAATAAAACTGATGTCTTGAAGGAAAACATGCTGGCATAGGCAACAGTACTGCACCGAGCATTGTATGAATAGAGCGCTGGTCATTCGTCGTCTATCAGTGCAGAAAAACTCGATATTCATTTGTGTGCAGCCAAGCCAAGTGAAAACTACATTGCCTCTGTTGACGCACAGTGGGGCGTGGAACACAATCGAATTGCCGTTTGAATTGTCTTCTTCTTCTTCTTGTTTCGTATAGCAGCAAATATCAGAATTCAATATAATTTTTCGGGTGCCGCAAAATACACTGCGCCGTTGTTTATTGCGCTTGTTTATTTTTGAACTCTACATTCTGCTTTTTTTTCAGATTTATTTAAATAACTGAATATGGTATTTGAAAGACAATAGAAAACAAAAATGCTCCGTACATATCTTTGAATAGTTAGTTAAACGAGCTGTACTGATGATTATATTTTATTAGCTAAATGAATTCAGTCCAGTATGACAATATTAGTTGCATCCTGCGGTGGCGGTATAGAGGAAAACCAAATTCATTTCATCTTGATATTAGAGTTCCGACATTAGTATTTATGTTTTTCAATTAAATTTTTTTTTTTTTTTTTGAATTTGCATTTACAAGATTTACTTTCCATAACCTTACTTGTAATTGAACAACGCTATGCAAACATTAATTGCCGTGGCTAATGTTGTGCATCACTCTTGCCCAGTTTATTTTCGAAAATAACAGACATATAACCTTCAAATATGATATCTTCGTTGTTCTTTGGTATCTTGAAACTAATCAAATTTTTTCTGATTGATTCTGTATACTGATAAAATGTTTAAATTGACCTGAATTGAATGTCAAAATGTTCATAAAATTCTATGTCAATTTCAAATTTTCTGTGAATATACATTTTCTACTAAAACTGTCATTCATTATCTATATTTTTTCCACGAGCTTGTAACTGCAGGAAAAAAATTGATGGGACATCTTTGCCGCTTTGTGATCGGTGAGTGAGCCAACTTTAACAAGACAAATAGATATAGAAGGAAGAAGTTTAATTTCTACTAAATCGTACTCAATTAAATATTTTATAGAAGGTTTCCTTTTCGCGTATTAAAGAAAATTCGCTGTATTAGAATGAAAGGTGTTCATCAATAGTCTGGAAACCAAATTAAGGGGGAAATTTGGGTCTAGAGCTCTATAGCTATATTTTAGAGAAAAACTTTGTTCAACAAAGTTGTTACATATGATAAAGCGCTTATTGAAAAAGTATCAAAAATTGGGGTGACCAAAATTTTCAATGCTATCGAGTATCTAACTTTTTTTATTTTTGTAGATAGAAAACCTTGTTCTACAATTTTATAGCTCGAATAATTTTAAGTAACTTTGTAAAAAAAAGATTTTCTCTAAAACATTGCTATATAGCTCTAGACCCAAATTTTCCCCTAAATTTGGTTCCTGGACCATTGTGAATGTTGAAGAGAATATTTTTTCTTCTAAGGTAGAGTGGTACAAAAAAATAATCAAAATACAGACCCCGTTCGATTTTGGCAACACGTCAGAATATTTTCTGTTGCCAAAATCGAACCATGCCAAAAATGAACGGTTCTTTTTTCATGACTTTTTTGACTTTTTAAGTGGTCAAAGACGACCTTAACAGTAGAAATGGCCACCAATGAACTAGTTTTAGTTCCAAGTCGTTTAAGGTGTCGCTTGATGAATTCGGGCTGACGACCTAGATACTTGATATTACCACCCGAACCAAAATACCTTCCTTTTGGAAGATGTTGAGTTTAAATTGGTTAAAATAAATCAAGCAAACTACAAAAGTAAAACGAGCTCAAATCAAACATAGCTTTAAAAAAAAATATAAAATTATTGTAGTCCTACGTCAACTATGCGGTCGTGTCTTGGATACCACCCTCATACTATTTTTTAGTCCATTACAGTAATTTTTTGTTGAACCCTTGGTATCTTTTGCATCTAATATGCAGTTAAAATCACCGCCTATCACGTGGTTTAGAGCACATGTCTTGTTCAAATGGATGGCTATTTCGCTAGCGTAAAACTTTTCTCGTTCCATTTTGTACTGGTTGCCAGCTTGGCATATAATTTGTATTACCTACTCTTACAGAAACAATTCTTCCGTTGGAACCACAAATGATGTCGTCAGCTTTAATTCCTTTTCGTATTAAAATCGCAGTACCCTGACCATTGTTCACATTCACTATGGCAGAATGCGTAGTTATGAATGAAAAATTATGAAAGGCTACTTCTTGACAAAAAACTATATCCGCGGCAGCGTTACGAATAAAATCATTTAAGAGACTAAGCTTCACACGTGTTTGTATAGCATTTAGATTAATGCTAACAAATACTCTAGTAAAGAACATCTTTAAAGTTGAGTTTTACCAGTACTTTTCAACAAAGACGACTTGCTCCTTTTGTTGGCTATATCCTCGATCCCTTGCAACACACTGTTCTGGCCACTGTTGTCGAAAATTGCTGCATTTGCAGCGTTGAGTCGTTTGGTCCTTCGCGTTTCCATTGATCGACTGCTCCTCGGTGAAACATTTTTCCATTCTCCTCCTTCTTGGGTAAGTGTTCTCAGGGGGGATGCCTCTGTCGCCCTTCTAGTTACTGCTACGTTGGCAGAAGAGTCAGCTAGTTCTTCTAGCTGTTCCAAAACGGCCGTTTCTTCTTGTGGGTCCGAGGATTCAGCACCACAGATTTGGTTTATACCTTTTGTGATGGTTGCAAATGTCACTGGTTGGCGATTCTCATCACTGATAATAGTTGTGTTAACAATTCTCGACTGTACTGAAGGACGTGATGGACAATCTGCCTTTACGTGACCCTCCTCCTTACATACAAAACATCGATTACGTAAGCCTTCATAGAAGATACGGCACTTGAAATGTCCGATGTACAGTGCAGGTGGTATTTCCAATTTGACCTCCATATGTACGCCACGCGTACCGTTAAAGGCATCAAAACCAAGATCCGAAGGCAGTTTCTCTCTGACTATTTGTCGTACTGTTCCAAATTTGGCCATTACCTTCGCAATGTCCGCGTCAGTAAATTCGGGTGGGAGATTGAAGATTCGAACATAACGGAAAAATCCGTCTGCTGTTGCCACGTGCACTTGAACCTTCCTACCGTCGCCATATGTAAAGGTTTCCGTTGTCCGTAAACGCTGAGTGGTCTCCTTCATCACCGTCTCATCTTTGAATTCAACGAAAAACGTGTTTTCTGCAGAGTCCCGGTTCACCGAGTGTACATCCAAGTCCTTGATTTTGAGATCCCTAGCAATAAAGCTGATTACCTTTTTAAGCGAAGGCATAACGCCACCTTTTCCAAAATCGAATCCAATTGTATTCTTCTTCTGTGTACGATCCATTATCACTGTTCCTTTGTTTTGTAAAACAATAACCGGTGACCTTGGTCCCGGGTTTAATAGTGAAACAAAACGATCGATTGGACTTAACTATAAAGGCGTCTTCACCCGACCGAGTCTCATCCACTTCTGTGCCCCTTAGAATCATTCATAAATCATAGAAGAGCTTGAGTGCATGGTTCTAAGTCGATTAATTAATTTATTTATCAGCGAGATATCGGTAATAGATAAGAAATATGTGTCAGTAACATCCAACTAGCCTCAGACCCAGTAGCGTAGCTAGGGGGGTGCGGTTCGCACCAGGCCCACCACTCAAAGGGGCCCCAAAATCTTGCGAACATCGAACCGGTCAACATGCCCATCTGAACTCAACCTCATATATTTGTGCTCGCCACTCTGCTCTCATGATTCACACGGACTCTCATGATTCACACGGATAGAGTAAACGTGATACCGATGTTCATTTTTACCATGATTCGTAATTCGACTGACGCCGAAGTTGAATGTTTTCCGATCGCAGAAAACATTCGATGCAACGTGGAAACACGTAACAATGGAGCGGTTTTTTTCGATGCTGAAAACGCTGTCTAGGGTATTTGTTTAATTATTCATCTCATTAGGCTGACGTTCACGAAGAATGCATGGAGTAAACACCAGATTGAACAAATAAACAAAATATGATTACGTGCTTTCATAGAATCGCCTATCAATGGAAATTCGGTAAACTTAGCTAGTTTCATTCTGAATTTTGTAAAACAAACCATTTCTCACAACACTCCCATACTCATTTCAAAACCTAAATAATTGCTCAAATATTCACATCACGACGCCCCCATATTCATCACATAGTTAATCTTATTGTTAATGAACGTAGCCGCATACCGTCGTAGTAGGTTTCCTAGGTATCCGCTGTAGTCGTTTACGCGCAAATTGGTAGTCTAGGTAACCACTGCAGTGCTGTCGGTTTATGTCAATTATGTCGGAATTATTCAAATTTAAAGTTTGTTTTTTTTTTTTGGAAATTCAAGGTTAACATTTTGAAGATTAAAGAATTCTTAGTGTAGTGAGTGATTTTGTTTAGTGATTAATACAAAATGTAGTCCGCAAATGATGGAAAAAACTTTGGTTGGCTGCTGAATGAATCCCGTCGTAGCCGTATAGAGCAATGGGTAGATTTCGTTTTCTTAGTTAGGTGACCGAAATAAATAAGTTTTGTAGTGTAGATGCTCGAATATAATACCAGAAATTTTAGGTAAGTTTTTGAGGATTCTACTTCATTAGAAATCTAAAGTGAAGTAATAAGAATCCATTCCATGGATTAGTTGATTTGTTTGGTTAGAAAATATGTGTTTTTCTAGTTTTCAATTGAGTTTTCGTTTTATAATTATGTGCTGAGATGAATAATGGAACAGTTCCCCTATCTGTGTTGCTGTGTTTCTAACATGAAACAGAGCGAGGGAAATAATCCGCGTTCGCACGTGACTATATGATTTCTGATTTTGCCAATCAAAAAGCACGGAAAGTGTGTATCTTAATTAACCTTATTTTCGATTTTGCGGAAAACGGAATAAATAAGTATAAAAATCTAATTTTTTGTTTGTCTCAATTCCTTTCATGGAAGAAAAACTGCCCAGTCGTTTTCATTGGGGGCCCACAATTTCGTTAGTGCACTAGGCCCACCAAACCATAGCTACGCCACTGCTCAGACCATTTCGGGCTTACCCCACAGTATTTCTACAAATTTATCGCTTTAATTTACCTCAAATCGAATACCTGTGATCGCTAACAATACAGGCAATAAACTGTAGAGCAACGAAAAATTATTCTAGTTTTTTCAAATGGATAAAAGCTTATGTTCCACTCACGAAAAATAACATCCGTTTACGCATCAGCTGCAGTAGCGTTAGTTTTGTTTATTATTTTGACGTTTGACGTTTCTCGGTGGCTTCGTTGTGTCTTAAAATATTTAAAATATTAAATACCAACACTTCACATATTCCAAAACACAGTTAATTAGCGTTTTCTAGTAAAATCCTAGGGGTGACGGTCTTACCCTCAGTGCCGGGCTTACCCCCAGTTCCCCCTAAATTTTAGTTTTCCAATTTTGATTTTCGCAATAATTATTTTGGATTTAGGATTTCAGAGATTCCAAATTCTGGCTTATGTTTTCTTTGCTCCACGTTTTACATTGTATATAGATACGATTTTGTTTTTTCGTTCATTAAGCAGACAAGGTGTGCAGTAAGGAAAAAGAAAAATAAGCAAACTGGAAATATGATACAGATTTGGAAAAATATACCGCATCCCGACAAGACTTGAACCCGCAATCTCCCTGTCTCCGGCACGGTGTTTTGACCAATTAAACTACGGGGGACGGTGGTACTGTTCCACAATCTATATGCGTATCACATTCCACTGCCGACTTTTTCTATTGCTCATTCCTAACTACACACACTGCTGTGCAAGCGTTATTTATACGACTGAAAGGAATGTGCCATCACACACAGAAGAGTCAGCTGATGCTGATAACTCTTATAGACCTGTGTGATGGAGACCAAAGTCAGTCTGAGTCGTGCATGCAAGTGCGACACAACAACGGAAGGTGCTTTCGCTTTTCCTACTGCACATATTGTCGCTTAATGAACTTGAATGTTAACGGGTAAAAGCCCTTGTTAGAAATTTAGTTAGAAAAACGATTTCGCTTACTTCATTCTTCTTGTTATGTTTTCAGTCAAGATCCAACTTTTTAGGGGTTTTTCGTCTATTGCATCTCATTGCTTTGTTTAATCCCAATTCTATGAGGTACTCCCTTTTCTGTCTATAATTTGACCCTATCGATTGCTGAAACACTTCCATTTGATTCGTTTCCCAATCAAAACCGGAACATATTTAATCATTTTCCCAAACAGGCCGCAATACTGCCACAATCTCTTCATTCCGACATCGCAATCAAAATTTTACTCTGATGACGGCAGTAAAACTCACCTTGCTGATAGCTCATCGTATGCTTAATGCGTTCCGTCGTCGTCAATGTCCTGTTTCACCTCACTGTTTGTCCTCTTCTCTCGCTTCTCTTCTCTGGTCTCGCTAGTGCGACTGTTTCTGCCTCTGCTCGAAGCACAATTAATTTATCCACAGTAGCACGTTTCGATTACTCATCGTCATCATCGGTGTCGTCGTCAACACGGGGCGCATCGTCATCACTGGCAGCAATCGAAAGGACACACCGATAATCAAACTGCAATCGGATCCGAAACCGAAGCACACCTGGAAAAAGCGCACACAGAGAGAAACAGGAGAACAGAATTAAAATACACAGAATCCGTTGAGTGAAAAACCATAATCGTTAAGTCGAGCATATTAAAAACATGATACAGATGCTGTCGGCGCACCGGGCGTTGATGTGCATTTGCCGGTGGGGTTCTTATGTGTGTTCTCTATCCTGTACCCTGCACTGGCAGACGTGGAAATTTTCGGTACCGGCGACAAACTAGAAAATTCGATTAAATTCAATTAAATCCACCTCTGTTTTTCGAGATCGATACACTTTCGATGCTTGTGTGTACCGACTCGTACGGTTCGTACGAGTAGAAAGATTTTGCAATCAAACAAAATTATTTCCGGAAATTAAAAGATCAAGCATCTCCAGTGAAGTAGAGACTAGAAGAGAAAAAAAAACATTTTTTTTTTCATTTAAATATCACCTTCATCGTCAGAGATTTACAGTGATTTCCATCCCCAAAACAACGACCAGCTTGTACAAAGTTTGGCAGAAATTCTCGTGTTGTTCATCAGCAACATCAAAGCCAAACCGGACCTACACAAACACTTGCTCGCTTCCACCCGGTCTATCAGGATGGTCTTGTTCCGATTCGGAAACTCCGAACGAACAGTTTTCCGGATTAACACGACCGCTAGCCTCCCCGGCCACTGACCCTACCCGAAAACTTGCCACGAAGCAGGCGAGAGCCTCAATCAGCTACCGGTGGAGTAAATGTTTGTTTAGGACCCCCGAGGCAACGCAATTTAGTTTGCTACTTCACGAGGGAATGTCATTGTTAGTTTTAGGTTGAGCAATAAATTAATAATGGTGTAGGGTGGCCAATAATAATAGTATCTTCGGTCAAAAAATCGGAATTAATATTAATAACATGCATTCATAGCGTTCTGGATACGAACTCTATTATGTTGGATTAACCGCATAAAGTATGGTGAAAGGCGCAGTTTCATGATGCAAATACCTGAAAAGAGTAACCAATTTCCATAATATGTACCTAGGTACTAGTACGGATCAGTGCAGCATGCACCGTTTGATCTTCAATCATCATCGTTTCCGCGTCATAGAAATGCACCATGAAAAGCGAACCTCACTCAGCCACGGACATCAAAAACGGAATCTGTGTGCGGTAAAAAGTATTAAACTTCTTCGTGCTCATTCAAGCGATGCTCGATTCTTCGACCCGTTTACTGTTTAATTTTCTAATAGCATAATTTGACGCAATCGTAGTAAATCCCGGCGGGTCGGGAAAATCAGTTCAATAACAAATTAGGTCCCAGGTCCGAACGGATCGCAATCTGTCCTCTAATGTCAGCGAATCTGCGGTGACACGTTCATTACGATTATGAATATGCATTCCTGTGTACAGTTGACAGCAGCTGGCATATTGCTGATTGCGGAATCCACGAATGTCTGTGTCTGTGTGTGAGTGAAAATTCGTCGCTTGCCAGAAGCTGTTTTTCACCGAATACCGAATGATGACGGATGCCACACTGATGATGTATTGTGTCGCTGCTTACTGTAGGTACTGAACGGTGAACACAGTGAAATCCGTCAGTTGGGTAAACATTTGTCGACGTTGTTCGGTTGCCCAGAATGGTGTTGAGTGGCAGAGATTTGTACGCCAAATAGACTGACGACTGGGTGGTGAAGCATTTGGGATTAATATGTAGTTACATTTGTCCTCAAATTTCGGATAATTTTGGTTATGGTTATGGAGAAGGGAAACTATCATACGAGTGATGAATAAACATAATGATTAGGAGATAATGTTCATGCAATCAACACGAAATTCGTATTTCCGTGTGACAATTGATAACTGACACAGTTATTGTTAATCATATTAAAAGCAGTCAAATATGTTGAAAACCACAGAAATCTTCCAACCGAAAAGAGAGTGAAAGGAAAAATCTCATGCATGTCAATGACGTTGAAAATGTTGAAAAGGACAAAAATGTGGAAACGTTTAAAATATAAATATGCCTTGAAGTATCCAAAATAAAAAAAAATATCACAAAAATCCAAAGTGTCAAATATGAAAAATAGCGAAATTTTCAAAAAGCTGTATTCGGTAGTACCCTCTCAAAGTTCAATGAATTTTAGCGAGAGTATAAACCTCACAAAACTAAGCAACTTTGTATACTTCATTTTTCTATAATTTATCTCAACTTCTTTCATTTTCGATTATTAGTGTGCTTGTAGATTAGTTTTAAAGTTAACTTGGAAATTTGATACACATATTTTCGTTAGAGACTGACCTCTGGCAGGCTTCTCTGAACCTAGACAGTATAACTTATTCACCCTCCGAAACTTTATCTAAGCTGACTAGTTGGGGAATCCCAGTTGGTTTATCAACTTGAAATCTGAACAGAACACCACCATTTGGAAGGAGAGAATCGTCTGACGTGAATATGTTAAAAAGGATTGGACCCAAAGGGCTACCCTGAAGGACCCAAGCGTCAACATTAAATGTATCAAAATTGGAATTGTTCAGACCCTAAATTGACTATCTGACAAACAGTTTTGATGAGGCCATCGGGACGGGAAGTAACCCAGCTTCAAACATTTGTTGAAGATCTTTGCGAGGTGATAGAACAAGTCAATGTTCAAGTTTTTCAACTCGAGATTGATCACACCATCGACGCCCGCGGCTTTCATATTTTTACAAGATTTTATGGCTGCCATTACCTCATCAGCAGAAATTTGCGATACATCAGGGATAACTAAAGTTGTGACAGAAATTCTGGACAGCTGCCAAATCGGGCTCAGATGTGCTCACCAGGGAATAACCAAGGTTATGCAGTTTTACAAAATGCTGAAGAGCATTTGCTTTTGCAGTTGGTGTTATTAACTGAACTCAACCTGCGTGCTAATCAAGACGAGAGAAAGGCTTAGGGGGTTTGCACAACCTGGAAAAGAGCGAATTCGATCCTCAAATTTTTATTTCTGAGATCTACCAACCGGGACTGGGAATTTTATTAAGATGATTATAATAGGATTTAAGTGGGGCAGAAATTTGCGCCTAGTTGTGTTACGAAGCTTTATATGAGATTTAGTTGAGCTGTTTCGATTCAGAGTGTTACACTCCAGATCGGTAGCAGGAACATGTTGATCCCAGGCTGTGGATAGTACCTTGTCGATAGATTGCAAGTACTGACCCATGTCGTCCATCGACTCTAGCCCGATGTTGAGGGATGTTGATGTCAATACAACAAATTTTGCCGATGTCGAGTTAATTTGATGCAGCCTTTGATTTGATTTGAACTTTTGCAGGTTATTGGATGAATCGTTCTTTGAGCTGGGTTGTGACGGACAGTAGGCTGCTATGACAATAATAGGACGGGAGTAGAAACCTCGACCCCAACCGCTCCGATGGCAAAGTATGAACAGAAGTGTTTTATCAGCTCTGTATTTGGTCTCCTGAGTACAGAATTTGTTCGGTTCCTTGTATCAGAACTGTGAGTAGGAATGGCGAGTCGCTGGTTGTGGTGTGCGTTTATATTGTACAAAATATTGTGCATTTGTGTCACGCATTGCAACTTCCGCAAGGTTGTTACCGGCAGTATAGATCCATCAGCATCCGCAAACAAATTAAGCATAGGATATAATCGGGGTTTCTTAAAGATTGCTTTCAGACAGCGATTCTGTATCCGTTGAAGTGATTTTCGTTTCGTTTTATTGCAACTTCGACTGGCCAAATGCGTGATGAAGTGTTAGAAGTTGCTTGCGTGGGAGTAATTTAGAGGTCTCCCATAGAAGGCCACAAACTGAACTTAGACTGGACGACACTATGATGTTTTCATATCAATGAGGAGTCAAGTATAAGTCCAAGATATTTAAAAGTGCTTTCTTGAAGGATCTAAGTTGAGTTTACTAGAAGAGGGGGACGAGCGAAATATCATATATCTTATCTTGCTTAGGTTGAGTGACAGGAGGTTCTTGGCAAAGTACTCCTGCAGCAAGCCCATATCCTCCGACATTCGATTTTTTATGACTTCCGGACTGGAACCTGGATACGACAGGGGGATATCGTCAGCAAACGCGCGGTTTGCCATGCAATCTGAGTTTTGCTATATCGTTTACGAAGATTAGAAACAGCAACGGGCCTAAATTGCTTCCCTGTGGAACGCCAACAGTCAGATCACACATGGCACTTTTGGCTCCATAGGTTTCGACGTACTGCGTTCGGCCAGAAAGATAGCGACCAATTTATCGATTGGCAACACCTCTAATTTTGTAGTACTCAAGTTTTGGTGATCGATGGTATCGAACGCTGTTTGCAAATCAATGAACAAGACTCCCATCGATTTTCCTAAGTCTTGTGCTCCTGTGATATTGTCAACGAGTTCCCAAGCGGCAGTTAAAGTACTCGAGCCAGCACGAAATCCATATTGATAATTGTATAATAAACGGAATTTATAAGTTGACAATCCTTTTAGCCAACAACTGTTCCAATATCTTGTTCATTGTGGATAACACAGAAATTAGGCGATAATGACTGATTTCCGTTTTGCTGCCGGACTTGAAGTCAGGATAATGTCCTGATTCAATGCATTCGTTAAAGACATCTTTAAGCAAAGTTGAAAAAAAAGACATGGTGAGTTTTGTGACATGAGGCTGGAATGCCATCTAGTCCACAACTTTTGGAACTGTCTAGTCTATTAATTCTGAGGATGATTTTTTGTTCTGTTGCTGGCTTCCGTTATTGCGTATTGCTGAGGCAAGCTGGGGTCCTACGGTGCTAAAGTAGTCGATAAACGCATTTGAAACTACTGAGCCATGTGATGTTACATAACCATTCAGTTCGAGTTCGGTGGTATTCACCTTTGATTTCTTCCGGCCCAACGACTCGTTCAGATTTTTCCATATATTATTTTGATCTTCAGCTCGAAAAATCGAGCTACAGTAAGACTTCTTTGCTCTCTCCTTTTCTAATTGAACTTTTCTAGATACATGGTCTAGAAATTTCTTCAAATGATTATCGGTGGGCCGTTTTTTATGTCGTGCGAGCACTTTTTTTTATATGAATGAGTTTCCAGAGGTCAAATGACATCAAACTATATCAAATTAATGGGTTAAGATTGAAACTGGCAGCAGCTTACAGCAGATGTTCTCCCTAAACGCGGTAGCTACGCCTCCACCCATTGTGGGGGTTCGATCAAGCCGAACAACTAGGAAGTCGGGAGGGTAGATGTTGACATCTGGTTTAAGATGCGTGTTGATGACAATGCCGTACTTTTTAGCGAGCAAGCGTTCTAATTAGCGATGTTGATGTGTTCACGGTTCATATTTGGTAAGAATGGAATCCGCTGCTTACAGCTGTACATCTTGGGTTTTGCTGGTACCAAGGCCAACGTACGCTTCGGCCAAAAGATGCACGAACTCTTCCATAGAGAGCAAGAAATCTGCGTTGGTTTCATCGAAGCCTGCTCATGCGAGCTTCATTTCAGCAAATAGCATTGAGAACGAATAAAAAAACTCTTAGCAGTAAACATTCTAAAGGCATTGGTTTTCGAGTAATTTCTTTATTTAAGCTCGAAAAATTATAATTATTGAGGAAAATACACGTTTTTCTTAATTTGTCCATGGTTCTCCAGCAAAAACCATACATTCATTGGAATGCTTGATCAAAAATATACAATTCATTCTTTGACAACAAATCGGAACTTAGAACTCATGGGTGTAAAAAATCATTCCATCTGTGAAAAATGCTCAGTTTGCTAAGTCAAAGTTTCATTCAAATCAAAAATGGTCGATATTCGACCATAGGTCATTTGGCGCGATCTTGCTCATGTACTGGAACCGGGCGTCGCGAATCGATGGCAGAAAAATTTTGTTCGTTGTTCACTGGGACTTTTCTGCGACCGGGTTGGCTGTTTGTTGAGGGTCTTTTGCAACTTATGACCACAGCTTCACAAATTGCGCAGACAGGGTTGGCGGTTTCCATTCGTTGGCAAGCATCAGAGGCGTTTAGCCACAATTGATGCAACGGTTGGCCATAGGGGATTTTTTATCCCTGTCCAAACATCAGGCAATTAGAGCAGTGTTAGACTGTTAGAGTCTTGTTGTGACGCGTCATCTTACGGATCTGAATGGGCTTGAATATTTTTACCTTCAGTTCCTCTTCCATATCAGTAAGACCACGAAAAACTACCTTAAGAGGCTTTTTCCCTTTAATATCATGGGATAAATATTTCACCTCACGCTACAGCAGTATCACTCGCACCGCCTTGTAGTGTTTCATCGTCGAAACCAACAGTTTATAATTCTTTTAAACTGCTCCATAGAATTTACCTTCTCTTGATAAACATGACATGAACAGTTCTGCAAACGGTAGAATACGTAGCTATTTATCAAGCAGAAAACAGTTCTTTTGTATTGATTTGTGTAAAAGTTCTTTGATGCCTATTGACCTAGGCGTCCCGCAAGGAAGCAACTTAGGTCCGCTTTTGTCTATGTTGTATATCAATGTCTGGTTGAGAGGAATCTCAGAGGAGTTAGTCACATAAATAGTGATTTGAAATTTCTTAAAAAAAATTTCAACTACTTTCACTTAATCCTGCTAAAACAAAATGTATGTTTTTCCATTCTCCTAGAATGCCGGTACAACCGCAGGAAAACGTTATACTAGACTCTTGGGTAATCGAGAAGGCTACCCAGTAACCCGAGTAACACACAAAACATGTTAGAAAAGAATTCACAATGACAGTAGTCATATAAGAGTACTATAAGCGCAATTGAAAACTTGCGTTGTTTTATTCTTATTCTCGAGATGTTCTTTTATAGTATAATTGTAATATTTAGATTATTGAATATAAACTGCCACTGCTCGTGTGTAACTTGTGTTTATGATGTTATCAAAACTGCACAGAAAACAACTTAAAATACATCATTTGCGAGAAGTTGTTTTTAATCAGTGATTCAACCACATTTCGAAAACAAGCTCGGTTTTTCCTGGTTTTGGAGATGTTTTTCAATAGTATGGGCATACTCATCGTGTGTAACAAAGAGGCTCATATTATTTGCACAGAACACTGAAGCATGTTGAAAAAAACGGATGAGTTGATTATTTTTTCCGCGCCCTAAAAGCAAATGCACTCTGTGTGAAGAAAGCAAAATACGCAACATCAGAAAGTTTGTATTGTAAAGAGAAAGTCCCGCAGAGAGACTTTCTTGATCGCAACTGATAAAGTATAGATAGCGCACGTTTATTGCTCAATGATAAGGGCACTAAGATGAAAATTCTAGCTGGGAAAACTTTTCTGACTGTTTCCTTATTAACCTGTTCTGTAGCGTTTACGTAGGGCTCTGCGCTATACTCACTGTGCTATGCTCACTGCGTTTTTTACTACCACGGCGCAGGTCTAAGATAAATTTAGCTCAGACACAGTAAATTTACTCAACAGCACGCAGCTTTAGCTCGCCTACTCATGTGTGTAGTTATATTCCACACTCCCTACGCGCAAAGGCATCGCTCAATAAGGTTGTGTTTTTTTTCTTGCTCATCACAATGCCTACTAAAAAACTGATGTGATGCAATTTATGTGTTATAAACGCACAAAGATGAGTGAATGGACAAGACTGAGTATGGGTTAAGCGAACAATAACTATTACATGAATGGCACTTGTTTTCAAGTTGTCTTCCAGATGTTTACACTATTAACCTACATTGAACCCTTGTGTGGAAAACCACACAAATGAATTTTGTTTTGATTTTTTTTCGAAAACTTGTCAATCGATTTTGATGAAACTTCTTGACAATTCCTAAACCATCAATCTCCTATCAATACATTTTCTCCCAGGGAAAAATATTTTTGGTTGATGAGATATTTAAAAACTTACGTTGTTTACCCTGGTGTGTGGATTTCCACACATACAACATTCGAATTTATTTTGGACAAGAAACAACTTAATTTTGCCCCAAACAAATTTTTTTCATTGAGTGCTTTCATACCTGAAGCTATAGGTACCAATTATTCCTGTATCAAAAATCGAATAAGGTGTGTATGTGTGCGGAAGTATGTGTATGTGTGTATATTCTCATTCTTACGACCAATATATCTCCATTTTCTCAGCAACGGCTGAACCGATTCGATTGTTCTTAGTCGCGTTTGAAAGAACTTAAAGTCTAGTTAGTTGATGGAAAATATCGTTTTGATCCGAAGGTTCATTCAAAAATGACGTAACAAAAGGTGATCAATTTACATGGGAACTGATAAACTAATTGAATTTTATTCAACGGTTCGACTGATTTTAGAAATGTATAAAGGTGCATTCTTGTAACTCGCATCAAAATCAAATCAATCAAAAGGCTACGTGGGACATGTGTAAAAGTATGTGTTTATTTGCTTCATCCCAGTGTGAGAATTTTCACACATATGGGTTACGAATACGCTAATGCTAAAAGTACCTATTTAGTGTTTGCACAGCCTGGTTGAGCAGTGTTCAACAATTACACAGTTTTATGTTTACTGCAAGACAAGTATACTCGCACTTTTAGGTATATTGAAATATTGAAATAAATTTAGAATGGATCTCCCGAGATGGTCTAACAAGCCAGTCGTCGTGGGTTCGAGTCTCGGCTCGGGAGAAACTGTTAGTGTTAGTAGGATCGTAGCGCTAGCCCCGCAATAGAGATAAGTGACTTT